>NC_064816.1:137941824-137967978 GCF_023721935.1 Panthera uncia | reverse complement strand
AAATAAAATAAAATAAAATAAAATAAAATAAAATAAAATAAAATAAAAATACTAAACCTGAAATGAGGCTGGTAAAGCCAGTGATGGGAAGTCAAAGCTTTTGAGTTTGGGTATTCTGAGTTTCCTCAGGCTTTGACAAAACAACCCATGTGGAGCTTCCTGATTTGATGCCTCCACAGACAGGTGCCAGGGTTCCTCATGGAGAAAATGACCCAAAGCTTCAGGATGGGGACTGCACCCATTCATTCAATAGCAAGTTGTTCTTTTTTTCCCTAAAACAAATTCTGTCTCCACCATTTGCTAGCTATGAGAGTTTTAGTAAGTGATGTAAATCAATTAAGCCTCATTTAAAACGACCTGTGTATTGGAGGCAATAATTATCTACCTCAAAGGGATGTTGGAACATTGAATTAGATATCTTTCAAGTGGCTGGGAAATATTAAGCACTCAATTAATGGCAATAATACTTTTAGTATTACTTGGTTATATTGTGGTTTCCACACTGCATTTAACTTCATAATGTCCTCAATTTGTAATTGATTTCACAACTTAATGTGGGGTTTTATTCAACTCCCCCTTGTATGTCCAGTTTAAATTATTTATGATCATATCAGCCATTCTGTGGACAAATACACACTTTGTGAATCTCACAAAATGATATACTCTGTCTCCTTAAGAGTCTATCTTTCTGGTAGCATAAGCAACATCTCACAAATAAAAATCCTGTAATAGCACATTAGCTATGCAGCTAACCATTCTCTAACCAGTCATGTATCTATTCTAATATTGTAACCATAAATTATAAGAAAAAAATCATTAAAAATAACATTTTTTCTCAAATATTTATTTTCTTGCCCCTGTTTTCTGTGTCCCAATATGCTTCCCAAGTTTATTCTGAAGTCATCATTTGTCTCCCCACCCCACCCTCCCCAGGATAATTAGGAGTCAGTAGCAATTAGTTAATTTGTTAAGTCCCCACATGTAGGTTTGTGTCATGAAGAGACAACCATATATAGATCACCTTGGTCAGGTCTGTGTAGAGCCACTTCCATTGGTTCCCTCCACTCATATGGTTTCGGTGTGTGCAAACACAATTATTGTCTGATATTTATTTACTAATAGTACTGATTCACTTAATAGAACAGAATTCCATATAGTTCATGTCATTCTAGGATCACAAAGTTTCTTTTAACTTTTCAATGTTAATTATATTAGAGGGAGAGAGAGACAGGGTGTGAGCAGGGAGGGCCAGAGAAAGAAGGAGACACAGAATATGAAGCAGGCTCCAGGCTCTGAGCTGTCAGCATAGAGCCCAACATGGGACTCAAACCTCAAACGAGCCATGAGATCATGACCTGAGCCGAAGTTGGATGCTTATCTGACTGAGCCACCCAGGTGCCCCTATTTTTTTTAAATATTTATTTATTAGAGAGAGTGAGAGACATAGCATGAGTGGAGGAGGGACAGAGAGAGGGAGACACAGAATCCGAAGCAGGCTCCAGGCTCTGAGCTGTCAGCACAGAGCCTGACGCAGGGCTGGAACTCACAAACCACGACATCATGACCTGAGCTGAAGTCGGCCAACTGAGCTACCCATGCACCCCACAAAATTTCTTTAAATTTTCCCTATAGATGTCATCCATTCTTCAAAACACATGCTAGATCATTTATTTGAGAGGCAACTCATTTGATTTAACCAACATAACCTCTCTAGTTGATGACAGTAAACAAATCTCATTCATTTATAATACCAAAAAAATGCATGTATACAAAGATATAATGAAACATGAAATTTAGGCCAAGAGCTGAAGTTAGAAATGTGTTCTTCCTCAATTACAACTAATGGATACTCTAAGGTGAGGGTTTATTAAACATGCTTACGTGTTGCAGTCCTATACTTGCCCTTCCTGTACAGATACTTTTCAACAATGATTAAAACAATAACAATGAAGGAGGTTTCCTACTGAAGAGTGATGACAGAGAGAGGGAGGACCCAGAGCCCAGAAAAGATATCTGGATTGATAAAACTGGGGTTATTGTTGAACATATTATAAACTTGGAAAATTTGGGGGTGAATCACACACCAAGTAGAGTCATAAAGGGGGAGCGGTTAGGTACAGCAATGTTTCTTGCAAAGAGAGGCATGCCCCCACAGAAGGAACTGTTACCAGGAGCAGATGCTTCATTCAGGCCGTGGCTATCATTCGGAACCTGGGCAAAGGAAAGTTGATACTTAAATACTGCCAGGAATGGAGGGAAAATGTAAATAAATCGGATTTCTAAAGAGAAGAATGCAGGAGGGTAGGCAGAGAATGTACTGATCGAGAAGCAGTTATTGACCCCCTGCTATTTGCATTTGGGCAACTCAGAGAAGTTCCCCAAAGGAAATTACAATGTATTCAAGGTTACAGTCACTAACAACAATCTCTAATTATGTAAGAAAAAAGGATATATCTATAGCCAATATTTATTGAGTATGCCAGGCACTGATCTAACGAAATGTTCTAAATGTATTAACCCAATGCATCCTCACACTGCTGCCATAAGATGTGTGCTGTTATTATTCCATATTATAAGATGAGATGGGTAAAGAAATTGACGAGTAGAGAGGAAGGGGTGAAGCTAGGTAAGTGGCAGAGCTGGGATCTGAAGCCATGCTGGCTGGCTTCAGAATCAGTTTCTTAATCACAGTGCAGTCTGCCATGAGGAAAATCATGTGGGGAAAGTAGAGGTGGGAAAAGGATTTATTTGATCTTGGGTGATTTGGAAGACTCCATTGAGAACCTGTTAGGGTTGGACTAGCTCCCTCTCCTGTGCTTCTGTGATGTCTTTTGTATGTCTTGCCCACGTAATATACTGCATTATATTTTACATACTGGTTTGCGCCTGTCTTCACCACTCGATTGTTATTTCCTTGAAGGGAGGAATTGCTTTCCTTTATTCATCCTTGTTAACATCCTTGTTAGTAGAGCCCACACAGAAAAACATTCAGGAACTGGTTCTTCCAATAAACAAATTAGTGAGGCTTTAAAAGACGAGTATGGTTTTCAGAGGTAGAAAAGGGCTCATTGGGAAAGAAGAGTCCCTTCTGGGAGTTTTCAGTCAGAACCGTCAGAAGATCTAAAATCTATATTGCTGGGGAATCAGGTTGCTCAGTCGTTTAAGCATCCGACTCTTGATTTTGGCTCAGGTCATGATCTCATGGTTTGTGAGTTTGAGCCCCAAATTTGAGTTTGGGATTTTCTCTTTCCCTCTCTCTCTGACCCTCCCCCTGCTCGCTCTCTCTCTCTCTCTCTCTCTCTCTCTCTCTCTCTCTGTCAAAAATAAATAATTAAAAAAATTAAAATAACATTGCCAAAGCAAAGATTTTGCAAGGGACACATTTGAAAGAAGCATCATAAAGTGGGACAAGGGGCACAGAAAAGAAACAGATTGAGACGGTAAAGCTCTGTTTACTTAAGTTTTCCCGGCTTGACTCTACTTACCTTCACCTACAGATTAAATACAATTTGCAAAGGTTTAGAAAGTGCCCTTTTCTTGCTCCATTTATCTTGGGGGAACACTGGTCTTGTCCAAGGTTCTGAAGGGTTCCCAAGCCACTACAATCCTGGACTGCCTTTGAGCCAGCTTTAGATTGGGGATGTGTGGGGAAAACCTAACAGCATATAAATTCTATTAAGGAATTTCATGGAAATATCTGCAGCCTGTCTATTCAAGAAGATACTGAATGTGTTGAATTGGGGCCCCTCTAGTCAATGTGCATGTTAATTAGTGGTTAGATTAATTAGTAACCCTACACAATTAAGACACTAGGAGAAATTTAGGTGATGAGAGAAGGAAAACAGAATGGCTGTGTTTTTTCTATATCTGTGAGTCTGGTTGTACAACAAATCCATTTCAGTCCTAGTCAGAGTCTGCTTACATCCGTCAACCTGAAAACCTAACAGGTTACAAGGGTTGCTTCTCCTATTCCTTATTCCACTTTGGAAATTTGAAACTGAAAAATTACTCCAGCTACACAGCTGAAGACCTTTATTTTTCCTTCTTCACGTGAAAGACCTCTATAATTTGGCTCTACTGCCAGTTATCATTACTTGCCAGCTTGTGAATTTGATATTTTTGCACTATATTTAGTAACAAAAACTTAGTTATTTGGAAATCAGTGAGCAAGAAGCTCTTCCCAGCACACTTTTGCAAAGTTTCAGGCACAAAATCCCGTCTCCTTTGTAAATGCTGGTAAATGTTTTATTGGGACAAATTAACCAGGAACAATCAACTGATGCCATAGTTAATTCATTTTTATTACATACACGTATAATTTTAGCAGAATAATTGGAAAATAATTGGTGAAATGATTGATGAGCAGCATAAAGCTTTATATGTCTACTGAGACATAAAAAATTAAAATAGTTATTGGCTGCAAAGTCATCAGTACACCGATGCTGTTGTGTAGACCTATCATCATTCTGAATGTCGTGAACAGGAAAAAATAAATCAGTAGGAAAAAAGTTCATGTTCCAAGAACGGAAAAATTTGACTCATACTACCAAAAGCAAACCTGGATTAAGATGAAAACAGAAAATTTATAGCGAATGTCAAA
This sequence comes from Panthera uncia, assembly GCF_023721935.1. Classification (NCBI taxonomy): domain Eukaryota; kingdom Metazoa; phylum Chordata; class Mammalia; order Carnivora; family Felidae; genus Panthera; species Panthera uncia. The sequence continues at coordinate 137,963,378 of NC_064816.1, read as the reverse complement.
ATGTTTCATTCTAAATGTAATAAGGTGTGCCTGGTTAAGATGTAGTATGAAGAGACTGACCAGTAATTAATTATGAAGCACTGACAACCATAAACATCTATATGATTCCTTGAAAATGGAATTTCCATAAATCACATCTACATTTCCAAAATGGTACTTAGGTCAAAAGTTTTTGGGCCTTTTCTTTTTGGAGATGCCTTACTCAGATATTGTCGAACGCAACCCCATGAGCAAAACGAAATGGGAAATGACAAAGGGCAATACTAGTGAAGAGAGGCTAAGGTACCTTGTGGTAACAAAACAACCCCCAAATTTCAGTGGCTTCTCAGAACAGAGTTTTAGGTTTCAGCCCTGCAAAGCCTGCGGTGACCCTTGAGAGCCACTCTCCTGCATTGGTCACTCAGCAATGAAAAATGCCTTCACCAGGTGATCTGCCATGTCAGCGTGTTACCTCCACAGTCACTGTGGCAGAGGAAGAAAGAGCTGGAAGGTCAAGCGCTGGTTCCCAAATGCTTCAGCACGGAAGTGATACATGCCACTTCTGTTCCCATCAGCAACCTCACTAGGCATATTGTCCCCTCTCTGCAGGGAGCCTGGGGAAGGTGGGCGACCACAGCACTGTTTGGTGAGTAGTGACTATCTTGCCATGGTGGTTAATTTTACAATTCCTTAATGTATAGTGGTTTTGCCCCCACCTTAATATATAGTTCCTATCAGAAGTGTATATCAAGCTAAAAGATTTTAAACTCTAGTCTGTAAGTATGCCAGGTGTGGAATACTTATGGATAAAGGGCCATCATATTTGGTTGCTAAAAAGAAGGCTTCTATGAAAATAAAAAAGTATGATTTGGTCATTATTTTCTCTCCAGGTATTTCTAGCTTTCTAACAGCATGCCTGTGTCAGTTATTGATGTTGTAATAAGTAATGTGATCGACATCTTTTGCTTTCTCAACTTCCATTAAGGCGACATTAGGCTAATTAGTTATATGAACAGTCTCATATCTGGTCAGTTGGTCAGAGCCCTAGCTCATGTTTATCTTAAATTCCTGTACTCTGGCTCCCCTTCCTCCATCTTGTCCCTCTCTTTGTTGTTTTCTTGCTTTCTTTTGCGTGTGGGCTTCATTCTCAGCTGCAGATATGCTTTCTCTTTATGAAGGAGAAGAGGAAGGCTAGTAATCCCAGATCACACCCTCTTAGTTTACCAAGTCCAGCAGAAGGAGAGAAATTCTTTCTCTGAGAATACTATACCACTTCCTGGGTATCACCCTGACTGTTTCTGCTTGAGTCTCACTCCCTAACTCTTAACCAGTTTCACTTGCCAGAAGAATGCAGACCTAAGGAAGGATTTGGGGCCCATGATGATGCCTGTGGTAGATGGCCCCAAAGGGCCTTTGCCGTGATGTGCAAACCTAGAATGCAGATCAGGGAACTGTTCCCAGAGGAACGAGTAGGACTCTTCAACCTATGTCTTCTGCATCATGTGTGATAACTACATCTACTCTTCTAACTCTGTGTTTATGTCAGACACTCCAAACTACCTGTTATAAAGTATACATTCAAATAGCATTTCTATGTCTTTAATTTTTAAAATATATTAAATAAGCATCAAATTGGGGATAAGAGCATTCTCAAATTATTTATGAAGAATAACTCATAAGGAATAGGAATCTGAAGGTCTATTTTTGGCTGTTACATATATTATAATTATAATTTATATACTTTATATAAATTATAAAATATAGAAAATATAAGTACATATAATATATAATTATATGTAATAATTTTAGAACACTAAGAATCTGCAAAGGGTTTTACTAAAAAAGGTCTCAGTACATGAACCAATGTTTTCTTCTTCTGTCAACATTTTACCAAACTTTCTTTTTTAAATCAAGTACAAATATTCATTTTTTCCCTTTAAAATGGGAGTTTTTTTTTGGGGGGGCGCCTGGGTGGCGCAGTCGGGTAGGCGTCCGACTTCATCCAGGTCACGATCTCACGGTCCGTGAGTTCGAGCCCCGCGTCAGGCTCTGGGCTGATGGCTCGGAGCCTGGAGCCTGCTTCCGATTCTGTGTCTCCCTCTCTCTGCCCCTCCCCCGTTCATGCTCTGTCTCTCTCTGTCCCAAAATTAAATAAACGTTGAAAAAAAAAAATTTTAAATGGGAGTTTTTTGGTATAGGCTGTAGTGTTTTATGTACTAGAAAGAGAATGCTTGCAATGAGTTCTATCTCTGACACCTTTAAGTGGATAATTTTGGAAACTCCCTTCTCTCTCCCGTACACAAATCCTGTAGGAAGGCTTCTAAGCAGCATTTGCTTTGCTAGCACTGCCCTTGCCTACCTGATGAACAGGCCTCCATAATATGTTATCACTTAGCTTATAGAGGTGGACTGTGCCTTTCACTGCCAAGGCATTAAAGAAAGGGCAGTTAGCTCTTTTCCATTTTCTCCCATTCCCCACTGATCATCAAATTATGAATCTGTTCTTTTTTCTTTCTTTCATTCTTGGAAGGAACATTCACAGCCCCGGCTGCCCAAATATTTAAAGGCAGTCACTTGCTCTTATAATGGCAGCTTCTTCATCATTAAGACAAAAAGTTGATAATTAATCCCAACAGGTTATATGGTAACATCAGTCCAACCTTGCTGCTGGACTTGCTCTAAAAGTAAATCAGTTCTAGTCATCAAATCCTGAAAACACTTTAGGAGCCTCTGTTATTTTCCACAAATTGATCACCCCAGTCACAGGCACCCTGCCACTGCGCCCTGGTCTTCCCAGCTGATCCAAGTCCAGACTGCCGACTATTTCTTGCCCAGACCTAAGATCAACCCATCCCAGACCTCACTGATGCAGCCCGCTCCCTTCTTCATTAATTGTCACACTGTGATACGCACTCCCAGCCTGCCTTACCTGCTTCCTCGCTTGGTATTTGGATCTTCTGATGAGGTCACTGGGTCTCTAGAACTTTCCCAACCTGATCTAACCTGGTCTGAGTCATCCAGACCCCAGAATGACAAGTGCTTGTTTTTTCATTGAATCTGCCTTTTACTTACTGTTTTCTAACACATATTATCTCTGCCACTGCTGCTGACCTGTCAGCCTTCCCTTCCTCCTTTTTTTGGTTTTCCTATTTGTGTTTTTCCCATTGACTTCCCAACATTTTCCCAATGATTTCCCATCATTCCTTTCTCTGTGCTTCTTGGGCTTCACACGTTAACTAATTTCAGTGTACCAAGTGTTACTTTTAGGGTCTCGGTTCTCAGCTGTAATCGTATGCATGGTCTGATATGTGATGAATCCTTTTGTTTCCCTTAAAAACGATTTCTTTGTCTGAAAATTCTAAGGCTTTGGAAGGTTGATTTTTGGATAGCCAACTTTTCAGTGCACCTCCATATAATGAAGCCATGTTCCTCCAACTGCTCTTTGAGTTTTAAAACACCCTTTTCCAACTCTACTCGTTTTTTTAGAATCTGTAAAATGGAAATACTAAATATTTACTTTTCTAACTATCCCACAGTCAAAATAAATAATTCATGGAAAACTTTTGGAAATCCTTTCATAAAGAATGTGATGTGAGTACAAAGTCTTACCATTATTCAAATAAGTATATTACTACCAGTTGGATGTAAACAGAATAAAAAGCATTCAGAAAGGAATCATAAGAATAGAGTACAGTACTAAAAATGATTTATTTTTTAAAGGTTAGAAAAATTAAATATGGTTTGATAAACAACAACTAACGAGGCATAACAGATGACAAATAATGGTCTACAAAATAAGCAAATATTCACACAATGGTACTTTGATATAATGCAATTAAATTAAGTCTAATCCCCTTTGGGTTGATATAGTGCCTCATAATTTATATTATAATGCATTAAAAGCTATATAAGGAAGACCTTCTGAGATGAATAGCAAAAACTGAGCTTCTAGTATATAACAATTGCTAATGCTTACTTGCATTATTACTATGTGCCAAATGCTGTTCTGAGTATTTTTCATGCATTAACGTACTGATTCCTCACAATTCCCCTAGAAAGTAGTTACCATTATGCCATTTTACCCTGAGGAATCTGAGTGCAACTGGTCCAGGGTCACACAATCTTAGGTGGTAACTAATGGAATCAAACCCAAGTTGTCTGTCTCCAGGATCCACGCTCTTAATCATCCAGCCATACTGCCTCTGTATAACATAAAACATCATGCTTTAGAGGTTCTTCTCCAGCCTCTATGAACATTCCTTCTCTGTGACTTTTGCCGGCTCTTCTCTCTTTTCCTTAGTCTTAAATTTTGGTGTGCTTCCTTCTAAGTTCTCTACTTTTCTAACTCAATATTCTTTGCTTGGGTTTTTTTTTTTCCTCCTTCCTGATGTTTTTTCCTAAATGTATTATTTTGATCTCTGACCTTCCCTTTAAGCACCAGAAGTGCATCTTCAGTTGCCACTGAACATATCAACTCATATGTTTAGAGGGTATTTCAGGAAGAACGAATCAAAAATGGAAATCATTGCTGTCCTTCAGTTTCTAATCTCTGCTAATGGCCCACCTGCTGACCCCAGGGACCCTTAACTCCTCTGTCTCCTCCATTCCCCACATTGATTATGTTACCAGAATCTCTGGGTTCCAAAGTTCTCCAGAAACCTCTTAAGTCTGGGCTTATTTCTTCATTTTTGCTGCGTCCAGTAGGTTCAAGGCTTCTTTATCTCTCACCTAAACTAACAAAAATCTATCCGTCTCCTGACCACTAACTCCCTTTGCCTCTAAAGTCTGTCATCCACTCCACATCCAGTGTTCCTTTCTTAAAAATAAAACAAAAGAAGAAAGAAAGAGAAAAAGAAAGCCTTCTGTATTAAAAATCTTTATGGATTTCCTGGAGTCCAAACTTCCTAGTGCTGTCTCTCCCAAGTCCACATCTCTCTTGAGGCACCAGCCATACTAAATTTTTTATTGCTCCTGAACATGCTTTTTCTAAAAGACATGTTCCCTATTCTTCTTGCCTGGAAAACACCAAATTTATGGCCCTCTAGCCTCTTTCTTTTCTTTTTTTTTTTTTTCCCTTTTTCTTACCCCTATCAAAATTAAACTATACTAAACTTGGTGCATATATTTGCCACTTGACTGAAGCTACACTCAGTGCAAAGACCATGTTGGATTCATCTTGGTAACCTTAATATTTAACCAGATGCTAAGCACAAAAAAGAAGTTTTAAAAGTTTTTCCTGAGTAAAAGAATGGATGGTGTTTCATGATTTCCCTTTCTAACACAATTTGTTGTACCTAAACACTGTGGCCATAAGATACCAACAAAGTTGGGGGCACCTGGGTGGCTCAGTTGGTTTTGGCTCGGGTCATGATCTTACAGTTTTCTGAGTTCAAGCCCCACATGGGGCTCTGTACTGGCAGCATGGAACCTACTTGTAATTCTCTCTCTCCCTTTCTCTCTGCCCCTCTCCCACTCGTGCTATCTCTCTCTCAAAATAAATAAATTAATTAATTTTTAAAAAGATACTAATAAAGTTGTTTAACTTATATGGGGAGGGAAAAGCAGTCATATCAGTTATAATTTTTATTTAAAATGGTCAAATTATGGGGCGCATGGGTGGCTCAGTCGGTTTAGCATCTGACTTCGGCCCAGGTCATGATCTCACAGCGTGAGTTCAAGCCCCGCATAGGGCTCTGTGCTGACAGCTCAGAGCCTGGAGCCTGCTTCAGATTCTGTCTACCTCTCTCTCTGCCCCTCCTCCACTCACACTCTGTCTCTCTCTGTCTCAAAAAGTGAATAAATGTTAAAAAAAAACTTAAAACAACAATAAAAGCAACAACAACAAAGCTGTTAAATATTGGGTAAATCAAAGTTGTTAATTTGGGGCATTGTTTACCTAATTATCTTAGAGGGAGTTTTTTGTTATATGCATTCTATGCTCAGTCTGGGTCCAAAGAAAGAAAATAGAAACAACACTAAGTGGCAAAGAAAATTTTAAAAAGAGAGCTGGTTACAAAGATGTTCTGGCAATAAAAAGTGAGAGGGAACACTAAAGAAATAGAATAATACATTCAAGAAGGGGCTTCTACTCCCTGGGGCTGGAGAAATAAAGGGGAAAAAACTAGGGTTTTCAGAGACTAGAAGCTGGGGGAGGGGCCCTGTGGATTTATGATTCACGGTTTGGGTTTGCTACTTGGTGGTTCAGACTCCTCAGGACTCAGAGGAGTTTGGTCCTTCAGAGCTGGAACTCAGATCTCTGAGAAAGGAGCCATGCCCCATTGCTGCGGGTACCTCAGGAATTTGGAGAAGAGCTTCCTGGACTTAGAACTCATCCCTTGGAGGAAGAGTGGTGCCCAGCTGGCTAATTCTCATAGGGAATACACAAGATGACTCTAGAAGCGAAGATGAGAAATGGAGACCAAGCCAAATGTTGCTGTTGGTAAAGGTCACTGCTGGTCACTCTCAGGAAGGAGGAAGTCCCCTCTTCTCTCACCTTGTTTTCCAGTCCCCCTCCCATACCCGCTGTTGGCACAGCAGATCAGAAATCCAGAATAAGGAGAAACAGAGTTTACAAAGTTGCTCAAGCATCACAGACCAGAGTTATAGATGGGTGGGTTTGTGGCTGGGAGACAACTTCATAACCTGAAAAGGTATAAATCTGAATTCTGAATAAATCTCCCCTAAATTCTCTCAAAAGGGAGAGGTCTACATTTGTTTTCCCAGGAACTGAAAAAAAAGAAGATATATATCTAGTAACAAAATAAATATATATGCATTTGTATTCATGTCATGATATCCTATTTTATGCCAACAGTAAATGTAGAAGAGATTCACTATAGGTCAATAACTTTGATTTCTTCTAATTAGCAAGTTACCTTCATCACTTAATGCAAGATAAATACATAATTTATGACCCATAATCAAATTTCATGTAATAAAAGGCCTAATTTGACACCATAGCTACATTATGTCCATTAGAGCTCATCTTTTATAGGGATTGCCAAAGTGAAGCATGTGTGTATTAGTGTAAAACAGGGCAGAAGGTGGAAAAAGAGAAGTAAATTATTCTATAAATTATTTAATATTAATTGCCAACTCATTAATCAGCCAAAAACAGTAGAGCCAGCCAACAGTGCCATTTACCCCCACTTTCCTGGAGACACAGCGTCTCCTGTGTGGATGAGTGTTTTCTGCAGAACGGTTTTTAGTTTCTCTGGCAGTGAGCCAGAAAGGGGCTTCTTAAGATGAGGTCTAATTCAGTGGGGCCCTGGAAACCAGGCACTCCTGCTGGAAGCTGATCACCTGAGGCCCCCACCAATGCTCAGAGGTCAAGATGCTAATAACTCTGCCATTGTGGTCTTGACCCCAAGACTGGGCTTCTCTTTGGCCCGGGATTCCATCTTTCTTTTATTTCATCCAACACAGTTCAGCACACATGCACAGTTAAGGCTTTGTTTTGTTTTTAGAAAACATCCCCGGCAAGAATATAGCATCAGAAAAAAATGAGTTTCTTTTTTCTTTTTTAAAGATTATTTATTTACTTGAAAGAAACAGAGACAGCATTGGTAGGGGAGAGGCAGAGAGAGAGGGAGAGAGAGAATCCCAAGCAAGCTCTGTGGGGCTCAATCTCATGCATGACCTGAGCTGAAATCAAGAGTCAGGTGCTTAACTGACTGAGCCACCCAGGTGCCCCCCCAAAATTGAGTTTCTCAAAGTAGCTGCAGCTTCAGTATGCAAAGCTGTCCCTCCCTGTACTCAGCTCTCTCCTGTCCTGTCGTAAATCCTGAGAATGTTTATGGCCTCAGAACCCACCTCTCATTATGAAATCCTCTAACCCTTGGGGGGTCTGTGTCTAACTTCTTTAAATTTACAGAATCTGTCTCTTATCTTCTCTAGGACACATTACAAGGTCAAAGGACTTCTTTGATTTGGCCTTGATTTCCTGGCCCTCATCTAGAAATCGATCATTTCCTTGAACTTCGTGTTCCTCTCAATGAGAGGAGGTTCCTACCTAAACTCTACCAACAAATGCCCACTTGGGGGTTCTCTCTCATGACTAATCTGATTGCAGGTCTGTCCTTCCTCTTTGACGGTCACTCTCAGCACCAAAGGTTGTTACAACTGCCTATCATTGAAGACTCTTATTTCTACTTCCGTACATACAGATTTAACCCCACATTCTGGTAGAAACTCTCACATATACCAATTATAGGTATATTGTGATTTCTTCAGAAGGGATAGAAAATATCCCACCCGGAAGAATTTTAAGATTTTAAACCAATTTCTGAGTTGTTGAAATGATTGAAATGGAGCAGGGACATCAAAGCTAAGGAAACACCCCAGGAGAGGCAGTTCTAACTGGGCCTGTCTGATGAGAAGAGCTGCTTACCCTCTCTTTGTAAATGAGTGAATTCAGGCTGATGCAGCTTGGAAATGCCAAGTTAGGAGGCAGTGTGCTAAGGAAAAGGGCCTGGATTTGGGAGATCGACATACCTAGGTTTAAAGGATGGTCGCTTCATCTACTGTTTTACATTAAGAATCCCATTTATATTGACTGCACCAGGTTTCCTCATCTTTAAAGAGTTTTATAAGATTCTTACAAAAATGAATGAGGTAGCAAATGTAAAATTCAGAGCACTGCTAACCTAGTACACAGTTATGTAATTAGGAACATTTCCTACCTTCGTGCCTCTGTCTTCTTCCCATGTGCTGCTACATTTTTTTTTTTTTAATTTGGGGGTATTTTTGACACTATGCTGTTCTTTATCCTTACACTGAAATTGGCCATAATCACTATTCTCACTACTCATTAAATTCCTTCTATGTACCTGGTATTTAGTATTGTCTTATTTAATGCATTCTCAATGGAGCAGAAAGACAGAAGTACATTTGCTGATATTCATTAACAGGATATTTGCCAATAATTGTCACATGAATGGGCTGGACTAATCTTCACCCATTAGTTCTCAGTATCATGATTTAGCTGATGGTTGCTGTCTTTGCTAACACAACTTTTGGTACTTCAAGAATCCCTAATTGGGGTGCCTGGGTGGCTCAGTCAGTTAAGTGTCTGATTTCAGCTCAGGTCATGATCTCACAGTTCATGAGTTCAAGCCCTGCGTTGAGCAGCTGAAAGCCTGGAGCCTGCTTTGGATTCTGTGTCTTTCTCTCTGTTCATGCTCTCAAGCCCTGCTCATGCTCTCTCTCTCTCTCGAAAATAAATATTAAAAAAATAAGAAAAAAAGAATCCCTAATAAAGAAAACTGAATGAGAAACTAATTTAAAATTTTTATTACTCAGCAAGCCCTGTCTATTCATACAATCCCTTCTTCAACTTGGAGATCCCGACTCTTATCCTACATTTGAGTTCCTGGATACTTGGTTTCTACTCCAAATACAGTCGATTACCAAACTTAGAATAAAAATTATCAAGAACTGTAATCCTTTTTGATGTGTCAAATCTATTCTGATCACTATCATTACTGCAGCTTTAATGGTGTCTCCTGATTAATAGATTTCAATCTATCAACCTCACTTAGTTCTAAAATATTTGGACCTTCTTCATTCCTACTTAAATTTCCAGTCTCTAATTTGCCATTTAGTTACGAGCAGACTTTAGCTTGCTAGCCTAGCTCTAACCCAGCTTTCTGTTCTACAGCCCTCTACCAACTGACCTCTGCTTTGGAGACCACATGTTTTCAGATGGCTCACTGAGTCCTGCTGTGAGACTGTCATATTCTCACTTCTTTCCTGACCTTTTGGCAAGAGCCACAGTCTCTGCCCCAGTGCTGCGGCACAGTTTGCAAATGTTTTTATTGTTAATGGTCCACATCCACTTGAAAGAATAAACACTTATATCATATATAAAGGCTGCATTTTTCTGTTTGTTTAATGGATTTGTAACTTAGTGTTTTTGTTATTCTAAAAGGTCCATTATAAATGCTCACTGGAAATTACTTATGCTGTGAACTTAATTGAACAGTCACCTATTTTAACCAAGTGGATAGTATTTCCCAGTTTTCGGTTTGCTGAAAATTCAGGAACTGGATTTTGTACATTCTTAAACATTTCATTTTGTGATTTTAGTAACCTAAGCCAGCAGAGTAGCAACATGTTTTCAAGAGATGTGTAGTTTTAAATTCTGCACTTTCAATCATTGGCAGTGGCATTCAAATGCATAGCAATTCTGTTTTGGAAGACTTCAGTCCCTTCTTTCCTTCCTACCTTCCTTCCTTCCTTCCTCCTTCTCTCCCTCACTCCTCTCTCTCTCTCTCTCTCTTTCTTAATTTTTTTTTTTTTTGGTGATGCATTACAAAATGTACTAAGGGCTCTTTGACATGAAAGGAAAACAAAGTATAGTACACATTTACCTGTCTTCCCCAGGCATTTTCTTAAGGAGGGCTTATCTAAGTGCTTGCAAACAATTCCTATGCTACTGTACTATCAGTTTATATCTTGCTGATTTCGTTTGTTTGAAGAGATACCAGTATAAATTATGAACACAAAGGCTTGAGTATTTATGATGTGGTAGATGGATGGGGCTATTAAAGGTACCCTGAAAATCATTAGACTCAAGTGTATGACATTGACATGCTACATGTGATTAATTAGCAGACAGTCTCTGAGAGTGTTTGAAATGATATCTAGATTACACAATACTAAGTACCATGCCTATCTATCTTAGCTAATGTTTAGATTGCTTCTTTAAAAAATTATGACAATTTACGATACTTTACATCAAAAGACTTGTAAATGTATGACAATCACAATTATGTTCCTCTCTTCCTATAGATACTAAACCAGTTGCAAGATTAGTACAGAGTTATAAATACATAAGAAAATTATCATCTTCATTACTAGTAAATATGGGTTACAGAATGCAGCTTGGATCTGAGAGCTGAATGCTGGCTTCCTAATATCCTTCCCTTCCCCAGTGGCCAAGTCCGGTTCTGGAGACTCATTATAAGAGAGCAGGCAGGTCTGCAGAGCTGAGATTTCCCCTGCCAGTCATGCTGTAGGAAGTCATTCCTCATGACAGCAGTCACAGAGAGAAGAATGTGCCTCCTACAGCCAACTGATTCCAAAAAGAGAGCCTGAAAGTAGCTGAGCTGTGCATTCTTAGTGCTTTTGCCTAATCTTATCGATCAGATAAATCACTCCATCTTTCAGAGGGAGATGTAGGGGAGGTAACTGGGTTAAAGAGAGATAGATTAGGGAGACCTCCATGTAGAGTTAGTAGTTAAAAATTCGAAGGTGTCCTTTATTATTCTAACTTAGAAAACAAAAAAGCAGCCTGATAGCTGCCTTAGTCAAAAGTAGCACACGAACATTACTAATCATCAGGGAAATGCAAATCAAAACCACAATGAGATATCCTTTTATACCTGTCAGAATGGCTGGTATCAAAAAGACAAGGAATAACAAGTGGTGGTGAGGATGTGGAGAAAAAGAAATTCTCGTGCACTGTTGGTGGGAATCCAAACTGATACAGCCACTGTGGAAAACAGTATGGAGGTTCCTCAAAAAATTAAAAATAGAATTACCATATGACCCAGTAATTTTACTACTGGGTATTTACCCAAAGAAAATGAAAACACTAATTTGAAAAGATTTATGTACCTCCAAACATCCATCATCTAATGAATGGATAAAGAAGATATAATATGATATATAATATAATATAATATAATATAATATAATATAATATATGTTTACATATAATGACATATATAAATATATATTATATTATATATATATGAATATGCACAATGGAATACTACTCAATGATAAAAAAGAATAAAATCTTAGCATTTGCAACAATGGGATGATACTAGAGCATATTATGCTAAGTGAAATAAGTCAGAGAAAGACAAATATCATATGATCTCTCATATGTGGAATTTGAGAAACACAACAGATGAACATAGGGGAAGGGAAGGAAAAATAAGATAAAAACAGAGAAGGAGGCAAACCATAAGAGACTCTTAAATACAGAGAACAAACTGAGGGTTGCTGGAGGGGCGGTGGGTGGGGGAGGGGCTAAATGGGTGATGGGCATTAACGAGGGCACTTGTCGGGATGAGCACTAGGTGTTATATGTAAGTGCTGAAACACTGGGTTCTACTCCTGAAGCTAGGACTACACTATATGTTAACTAACTTGAATTTAAATTAAAAAAAAAGAAAAAAACCCCACCATATATGCATTTTATTGTGTTTATTGAGGCATTATTTACAATAGCCAAGATATGGAAGCAACTTAAGTGTCTTTATATGCATATAGCTTAATAATATTCCATTGTATATAATATAATGTATATAATACAATGGAATGTTATTAAGCTATATATATATGAATGTATATATATATATATAGAGAGAGAGAGAGAGAGACACTTAAGTTGCTAACTTAAGTAATAACACATTGTATTATATACAATGGAATATTATTAAGCCATAAAAAATAATAAGCTCTTGCCATTTGCATCTACATGGATGAGTGGACTTAGAGGGTATAATGCTAAATGAAATAAGTCAGTCAGACAAAGGCAATTACCATATGATTTCACTCATATGTGGAATTTAAGAAACAAAACAAAGAAAAAAAGAGACCAAAAAAGACTTAAATACAGAGAACAAACTGGTGGTTACCAGTGGGAGGTGTGGAGGTGAGGGGTGAAATAGGTAAAGGGGATTAAGAGTACACTTATCTTGATGAGCACTGAGCAATGTATAGAATTATTGAATCATATTGTATATCTGAAACTAATATAACACTGTATGTTAATTATACTTTAATTACAAAAGAAAAATAATAAAAAACAAAACAAATTAAATTTTAAAAGGCAGCACAGCTATAAACCTGTGCTAACGCACACATCTGTTCATTTTCTTCTCACACAGAGGCTGCCATAGGATTTTTTTCAATGGCTCAGACCCACCTTCTGCTAAAATCTGTTCTTCAGAGAAAGATGATCATTGCTCTCTTAGCACATCCCTATTAATTTTGTTGGTACATGCTACTCTTTTCCTTGCCTGGGAGAAACTTCACTCAATGTCTCTGACCCAGTGTCTCTGTAGTCTTATGGTCACTGTTCTCCTCTGCCCCTCTGCTCCTCTGGCCTTGCACCACGTGGCAGACATTCTGGCTCTATACCTGGACTGCGGCCCCCAGTCTCTCCTGGTGTTAGTCTTACTGGTGGATTTTGTAACATAGCCCCTGGTTTCTTAAAGTCCTATGCTTTTTAACCCCCTTTTTCTTGGGGAGGAGAGTGGATTTTATCATAGAACAATTTTATCAGATGAAAATATTTTATCCACTTTCTAATACAAAGAAAACAAACAAAGAAAAAACCCTCAACGACCTTCTCCAGCAAATCAGTAAACAAACAGAACTTCCCAATACTTCCTTCTTCTCATACAGACCGGTCCTTTTCAGACACACTTTACATTTATGCTAGCAAAAATATCTTTATGGATGTTAAGAAGCATTTCAGGCAGTGTTCAAATGGATTTATCATTAAAATCACTCATTTGTAATTTCTGATTGCTAATATTTTGGCTCAACAGATACTCAGAATTCTAGTTTGTATGTCAGCTTTGCCAAGGAAAAGAGGTCCACCTGACAGAATTCTCAATTTTGAGATTTATGTATAAGGAATACCTATCTGTAAGTCTGTCTATATCTTGATCTATAAAATCAATGATTGGCCTATCATAAAACTTCCTAGGTTCAATATTGGTTAAGTCTAATGTTTAAGAAAATAATTTTATTTAGTTAAATATTGCCATGTAGTTGCTAAGACCCAATCATGTTAATAAAGAACTGGCATGGGATGAAGTAGCAAGAGCAAAGCTTCAGGAGCAGGAAACCTGGGGTGGAGGCTGGCTGGTAAGATTCGTTGTGTGACGCTTGCTTTGTGTAAGTCAGCTCTCCCCTTTATAGCTCAAATTTCACCAGGTATAACATGTGAATAATAAGACCTGACTTGTTGGTTGTGTTAGGATTAAACTAAAAGAAGATAATGAATGTAAAGTTTATAGTATTGTTCCTGGCACAAAAAAAGTGCTTTATAAATGTTAATTTGCAATTATTGTATTTTTAAGGCTTGTGGAGATCTGGCATAATTAATACGATACAATGAAAGAAATGCCAGTTTGTTTTGTTATTCTTCTCTAAAGCCAACTTATTTGTTTATTTTTTTAAAAAAATCTTTTTTTTTTTTTTTTTTTTTTTTTTTTTTTTTTTTTTTTTGGTGAGAGCTCAAGTGGGAGAGGGGCAGAGGGAGGGGGATAGAGGATTCAAAGCTTGCTCTGCATTGGCAGCAGCAAGCCCAATGTGGGGCTTGACCTCCTGAACCTTGAGATCACGACCTGAGCTAAAGTCACTCAACCAACCAAGCCACTCAGGTGCCCCCAACTTCTCTATTTACACATCAATTCAAAGAGACAAACAAACGAGGAAGTGGGTCTTGTGGAAACATATATAATCTGGACACATGATTAAAATGTTCTGAAATTTACTGAAGGCTAGACTAGAAACAGAATCTTTTCATATCAACTGATTTATTATCTTCTTATATTTCTGAAGTTATTACCAATCATTATTTTATTCTATCAATGGTCCTTCTGATTGTTAACCTTATTCTACAAATAAGACATTTGTAGCTAAGGATACATAAAATAAGTTGACCAAATGTTTATGGACTCCGTAGGAAAGGAATAATAATAAGCATTCACATGCTTTTCATTTCCAGTTGACCGTTGTTTGTATGATGCCCCATTACTTCTAACAGTATGAAACTTCGTAAAAGTTACTAAGTTCTGTACATTTACATTTACATACTTATGAAATGCAAGCTCTCTGAATTTGTGAGTCATCCCTTTCCTAAACTGAAGCTTCTTGAAAAACCATATAAAGTATTTATGATAATTTAAATGACAAACAACAATATGCATTCCATTGTACTTGCCTGTAAAACGAAGATAATAGAAACACACTATTTTAAGACTTGTTTCTTTTTGAACATTTATAATAGTGCTGAATTAGGTTTTCGTAAAATAAAACAAGAAGATGGGCTACATTGAGAAAATTGTCTATGGTCTATGGAGAGGGAAATTATGTTTCTGTGAAATGGTATGTAATTTTATGAAACCCATAAAATGATGCTAGTACTTATAGAGCAATGCTTACTTTTGGACCCTCAAAGTGAACTAATCTGGTTAGAAACTTCCAACCTCAGACCTCACAATGGATAGGATGCACATAGATTTAAAAAACTTCCTTAATCATTTGAACTATTATTCCCAAGGGTATTGTATATAGGAGTTCTTCAATTTATGTTTGTGACTATTGACAAAATTGGTGTCGTATAGAAGAAATAGTATAACTTTGGACTTGAATGGTCCAAAGATACCCACATCCAAGTCTGTTATACATTAGCTATGTGGCTTTGGGCATATTAATCTGTCTAAAACATCATTTCCTCATCTTTAAGATGAGGACTCTACCAGCATTATTTCAAGATTTGATGTCATCTGTGTGAAGATTCTGGAATGTAGTGCATGTTTCATAAAAGCTGGTGATTGTTTGAGTGTGGGTTTCCCTGAAAGCAAAACCTGAGACAAAGACTTGAGTGCAGGCAGTTTATTTGAGAAGAAATACCAGGGAGTGTAGGAATGAGGGAACATGGTGATTGAGACAGGCAAGGGAGCAGAGTAGAGTGTGTGTAGAGTCCATGACGACCCATTCCCACCAAGACCTCTGAAAATGCAAACTACCTCTCCTGCTTATCCATTTGCATAAAAGGAAGGTCAGAGCACTTGTCTACTGGCGTAGTTCATATTCTCTAAAGATATTTTTTTCCCAACTTCATTTTAAGAACTCACATGCTTATACTTTTTTTGGTCCAAGTGTTTGTTTATGACCACAAAAACTCTAAGTCTTGACTTTCCACTGTTTAGTCTTCAGGATTTTGTGTACAAGATGGAACGCTTTATTCAACAGGCTACTGCTGTCATCTTCAAGAGGACAGTAGTCAGAATGGGGGAAAGTGCTCTTAGTAGGGACCTGGATGAAGTGAAGGGGTGGTCACATTAGAGAACCTGAGTATGGTAAGAAAGAAGACACAGAATGCTTTTAGGGAGAGCTGGGGGTTGCAGAGGATGAGGGTAAAACTTTAAAGGAGAAAAGATAAATCTGATGATTTTTATGATATCTTTGTGTGTGGTGCTCTGTATAAATCTGTATCATCTCTTCAGAGCCTTGTCATTCCTGAAGGCTTTCAAAGTAAAGGCTCTCTGCTTTATATGGTTTATGTGTGAGCTGTGTACATATGTAGTTCTTAACCAATATTCAAGTCGTCTTCTAAGTGGAGTGTTGTGTACCTCAGCTGTTTTTGGACTGAACACTCAAAGATATCTCACTGATGTGTCAAGTCCTCCTATAGGAGGATGTGTGTCTAGTCATCTTATACCTGATACTAATTTGCAAATAATGTGCAAGTCTCAGGGTAATAGTTAACACCAAAAGATTGCATTTGAATGCTACTCTGCTTGTAAGAAAAAAATTTCATAAAATTTCTCATTTAAATATCACAGTAAAGGGGGGCATTTTGCTGTTAAAGATACTGGGACCCAAGTTTTGTGGCTGCTCTAAGTCCATATGGTTTCCTTAGTCCATTATGTGTGGACTCTTAAAGGTAGATTTTCTATCTCCCAACGCAGTTTTCTTTCCACTATACATTGCTACGTTATCATAATATTTGTATGCCATGTCCTCTACATTGTTTTATAGATTGATATTCCATATCAGCTAAGTACATCTCTGATATTCCTTGATTACCCAAAGGACATATTTCAAAAATAACCCATACTAAATTTTTTTGCATAAAGACACTTACATATATAGTGTACATACTATGTACAATACATATATGTATTTGCGATCTACCCTAAAAATATTGACTTATAAAATTCAAAATATTATTAATATCTTTATTTATTATATGCTCAACTCTGGGCCGAGTACTATAGTGAAGTAGGAGGAGTAATAAAGTGTCTAGACCTAGATCTAGACCTATAGGTCTACAAAGGGATTTATTATAGGAATTGCCTAACCCAATTATGGAGACTGAGAAGTCCCATGATCTTCCATCTACAAGGTGGAGAACCAGGAAGGTCAGTTCCAATCCAAAGAACCAGGGGGGCCAGTGGTATAAGACTGAATCCAAAAGCCCAAGAATTGGGGGGGCTGGGGGCACAGGGTGGTATAAATCCTGGTCTGAATTCTTAGGCCTAAGAACCAGGAGCATTGATGTCCAAGGGCAAGAGAAGATAGATATCCCGGCTTGAGCAAAGACATAAAATTTGTAGTTCTTCTGCCCTTTTATTCTATTCAGGCCCTAAATATATTGGCTGATGCCCACCCATATTGGTTAGGGGCATCTTCTTTACATGTTCTACTGATTCAAATGACAATCTCTCCCAGATGCACACTCACAGACATACCCCAAAATAACGTTTATCTGGTCATGCCTTAGCCTGTCAAGTGGACACATAAAATTGACCCCAGCATACAATTATTTGTCTAATCCAATAATACAGAAATACATTCAGAAATGTGGAATGGAAATGAATTAGACTCGATGTTGAAAGATGGAAAGGTTTACATATAATGAAGACAGAGAAAGGACATGGAATTAAGAAGTGAGAAAAAAGGTGGTTTTTCAAAGCGATAAAATTAGTTTAATTCAGTGGTAGGATGGAACCAGATTCATACATGAAGCTTTGGCAGAACATTTTTCCAAGTGTGACCTGAGGATACCTGGGGGTCCCCCCAAATATTTTACATATCTGTGAAGTAAAAACTATTTTTATAATAATACAAAAATATCTTCTTTTTCACCGGGTTGACCTTTGCACTATTGATGCAAAAGCACTTGTGGGTAAAAGTGCTCATTCCTTAACATGAATCAAGACGCTGACACCAAAACTGTGCTATTAGTCATTATATTCTTCACTTATATTTGGGGTGGGGGGAAGCAATCTCAGTTGATTGCTATTGATGAAGTAGTCAGAATTCCTAATTTCATTAAATCTCGACTTACCAGGTTTCTACATGACGAAAAACGAAGCACTCCTAAACTTCCAAAGTTAGATGGTTGTCTCAAGGAAAAACTCTTATGAGATTGAGTTGCAAGCTGAACTAGCTGCTTTTTTTCATGAAATGCCATTTTTACTTGGAAAAATGGCTGACAGATAAATTATGGTTATTCAAACTTGGGTATATGGCAGATATTTCCTCAAAAACGAATGGAGTAAGCTTGTTACTTGAAACGACTGATGTTATTTGTTGCCAATAATAACATTTGAGGTTTCAAGCAAAAAGTAGAATTTTGGAAAACATGTACTATCACCGTGAGCTTGATAGCTTTTCAATTCATAAGGAATTTTCTGACGAGATAAATGGTGTTGTTAACAAATGTAATTTTTAAATAATGTATAATGAAATGTGTCAAAATGAAAGACTAGTATATCTTGGTGAGCAAAGTTTTACCCAGTAATAAATACACGATGTTACAAAATCATACAGGGATGAAAGATCCATTCAAAATGCAAAAGAGATGAATGGATTTTAATGTAATAGTATATGGAAAGTTTATTGACATTGTTTCAGATTCTGTGTTACAACTAACCTTTAAGAAACTACTATGGTTGAGTAATAGGGTAATATCAAAGAAGAATATCGATAATTATCTGTAAAGGTTATTAAAATACTCCTCCCTTTTCCAACTGTATTATCTATGTGAGACTGAGTTTTCTTTATATACTTTAACCAAAACAACATAGAACCATAGACAGCATATAGTAGAAAATAGAATCCAGTTGTCTTCTATTAATCTGGGAATTAATGCTATTTGCAAAAATGGAAAACAAAAGAAAACAAAAGCCACTGCTCAATGTTCTTAAGTAATATACAAACAAATTTACTTGTGTATTTATTTATGATATTTTGAATAAATACTTTTCAAAATATATGTTTACTTTTGAAACATATAATGGGCTAAACATTTTTTTTAATTTCATAAATACATATTCTTTTACATTTCTCTTTTAATTTCAAATACTGTAAATATTGACAGCTAGAACCCACATAAACAAAAGCACTTAGGTACCCTCAATAATTTGTAAGATTTTAAAATCTTGAATCCAAAAAGGTTGAGAATTGCTACTTGGGCAGAAAGGTAACCATGAAAGATTTTTGAAACTTCAGTTTTGTCTTACTTACACCCAGCCTTTATACTACAGTAGGGAGCTGTGGTTTTAATTCCTTTTTAAATCTCCTTAAAGACCAAGCTCTTTAACATTCGTTTCATATAAAAGCCCCAATGAAAATCCCTTAGCTTTCTTCCCCAGACACCACTAACCATTTTGTGTATTACAATTACTTACAGAGATGAAGGGCAAACTCTGCTATGCTATTTCACACCCTCGTGCCTTTGCTCCCGTTCTTCCCCTTGACTGGAAAACTCTTCATACCCCATCCCCCCCCCCCCCCGCCCTTCCTATCTTTAACTTGTCTATCAAGATCTATTTTGGGCACATCTCCTTCAGGAAACTGTAACTGAACTCACAATCAGGGTTCCGTGCTATTTCTTTGTGCTTCTATATCTCAATTTTAGCATTTAACATATTACTGTGGCATTTTTGCTTCTGTATCTGTTTTCTCTTGTGATTAATAAACTTCTTGAGGACACAGGCCTGGTGACTAATACATCGCTGTCACTTAAAAATGCTTGCTTGCTTTAAATTTTCTTGCTTAATAATGCTTAATAAATGATAATAAATTATTGCTTTAAAATGATATAATAAAATGCTAATTAGGAGAGTTAATCGTGTAACAGCCTTCAAAATGATTTTAAGTCAAGAGGATCAACAATATGACTTAAGAACAATTCTGATGAACAAAGTGCATAACTCAAACTTTCTTTTTCTCCTCGTTGACACGCAGATTAAGTAACTTAGTTTTGTAAAAAAAAAAAATCTTTAACAATAAATTCATGCAAACACAACTTTACTCAGCTTTCCAAAGAAGGAGGCAAATATTTAATATCTTTAATAACATATTTATTTTACAAAGGCTAACTCTGGCATTTTAAGGTCATTGTTGCAAATTTGATTTCATGAAAATCTGTGCAAGAGTTTTTAAGGGAATAACAATCATATTGACTTGTTATAGGGATCATGACTGTTTCAACCACTATGCTAATATTAAATTTAACGAATAAGCTAAATTTAATTTCTTATTTGAATTAAATGTGGTCTTTAAATAGTAGTTACATTTTACAATGAGCACTTTCTAAGTGCTCACCAACCTACAAAGAGGCAACTTTACTTTTATCTGGACACAGAAAGGGCATTTGACTGCAGGACTGATAGATAAGTGCTTATCATTCATATTTCTACACATTAATGCCATTGGACTGCATGCAAGGAGCGACAGGTACTTGTTTAATCGCTTTTCCAGGTGTCTTTCTATTTAAGCTATTACCTTCGTCATCATGAGTGCCTATTAGCATACTGCCTGGGTTGAGTTTCCTCAGCTTTTTTGCCCAGGGCTGCCCTGCTGTGGCTCCATCATTGGGGTAACCAGCTGTTACTTATTTAAAGCTTCCATCACTTTGTATGACAGAAGAACTTAATTATGCCCTGCTTTGGAGATGTTAAATGAAATTATCTTCAAAACAAGTGCACTTCATTTAATATTTTTCTCCATCAAGTACTTGAACTGTGACATTTACGTCATAAGCACTAGGTAAGCAGACACTTTATAAATTGAGGCCTTCGGATAGAGTAATTATCGTTGAGGCAGAGCACGGCTCTAAAGTACCCGAGATAAAAATTGTGGTGGCTGATGCTCAGGTCTGTATAAAAGGGTTTGGGGAAAATGAAAATGTGATAAACAGATAATGAGCTGCAGTTATCTACACTGTGGACCAAATGTTTTTCAGATATGGGGTGGGGTCGCCCTTGCGGTTGTTGTAGTCCCTTTGGTGGATCAGAAAATCTGTTGAGGATGAAGATGGAGGGTCAGCTAACGGTTAATAATATATGCAATGTTCGAATGGCTCCTTTGAAAAGTCTGTTTAGTTGGAGGACTACATTTCACTTGGGAAGGTGGAGAATGGAATATTCCAAATTGTCTTAGGAGAGCGACTGACACTGATTAAATGTGTTTGACGTTGCTGAGAGGGAAGGACTGAACAACGGTCATTTGGATTTGCCAACACGGAGGTGAAGTTAAGTGCAGTTTTCATAGAGCCTGACTGGAATGGGTTCAACAGACACT
Organism: Panthera uncia; assembly: GCF_023721935.1. Lineage (NCBI taxonomy): Eukaryota > Metazoa > Chordata > Mammalia > Carnivora > Felidae > Panthera > Panthera uncia. The sequence continues at coordinate 137,942,051 of NC_064816.1, read as the reverse complement.
GGGAGAAAGGCAAGTGGATTCAGCAAACAGAGATAACAATTTCACTGAATTTTACAGCAAAATGATGAAAATGAAGATTTTTCATGGTTGGGAATTAGAAAGGGAAATCATCAGAAGTGCTGTCCCTTAGGTAAAAGAGATGGACTCTTGCTCACAAATGGCGAGTTGGCCTTAGATCGTGATAACAGAAAAGACAGAAATAATTGTTACGGAAGCCAGTAGATTCA
>NC_064816.1:137755971-137941814 GCF_023721935.1 Panthera uncia | reverse complement strand
TGTAAATTAGCCATGTTCTTGAGAAGTGGGGCAGTGATTTCACGAGAATCTAATAGCATTGAAGGAGGCCTAGTTGAGGACTACCATCAATAATTTAAAATGAGGCCAATTTACAACAAGCTCACTTTTAGCTTTCCAGTGGGTGCAGGCATAAAAGCCGCAGTGAGTTATATTTAAACAGGCTTGGGATTCAGTTTTCTAGAATGAGCAATGACAGGAGAGAGGAATAAGGGAGTGGAGGATGTTTGCCAAGCAATGTTTTTAATGGCAGCCAATGAAATCCAAGACATAAGGAAGGACTAGAGGAATGGGAGAGGGCTTAAATACTGGTGTATTGTTGGAAAAAGTCAGGTTGAAGAATGATTAGCACTGGTACATACAGAAGGAAGACGCTTGAAAGAGTAGGACGGTGGTCAGAGCTTAGAATGCTGTAAGCTGGGACTTTGGCAAACGTGCAGTTATTATGAAGGCAAATGGGATGAAGAGCACAATTACTGCAAGCAAGGGATGCAAGAAACTGAAGAGGCCATGGAATTGGACCAATGTAGATTTAGATACCGGTATCAACAATAGTGGGAGAGAGAGAAATAATTAGTCTGATAAATCTTCAATATTACATAAATGGTACTTTGTCTCCTTTCTTGTTATTCAGCATTTTTATTTTGTTTGTAGCAGTTGTGTCTGATTTTAGGCATGTGACATGGGCAGATATTGAAATTTTATGGTCAATACCACATATCCAAAATGTCCTACAGCACTTTATGGTCTTTATGGTTTATGAGACGATTTCACATGCATTATCTCATTTTATTTTCATAGTTATCTAGTGAGACAATTAGAGATGGTATTGTTGTAACAGTTTTATAGATGAGGAAATTGAAGTTTGATGATATTAAATCATTTGCCAAAGTTGGTATGGCTAGGAAATGACAGACTTTCCGTGGGAATACATTCCACATTGATATGTTTTGAGAGTGTTAAAAGGGAAGAAATTTATTAAGTATCAAAACCAAATAGATTTATCTCATCCTTTGATGGTTTTATAAAAGCCTGGCCTTTGCATGAACATTTTTATGCAATGAGAATTTATGCTAAGAAAATGTATTATTTTAAATTCTAAGACACATTTTAGTTTGGTGATAAAATATACTTTGATTTTTTTTTTCTGTCCTTTCCTTAAACACTGACTTTTTTATTTTTTAAGAACTTATAGTATTCTTAAGATGCCTTGGTTATTATAAGGCAATATGTTATTAAGAATGTACATATTACTTAACAGGTGCTACACTAACCATTCTTATGAATAAAGATATAAAAGTAAGTAAAATACTGGAAGCAGCAATTCAACAGAACATTAAAACACTTACAAATGGAGACGATAATAAATATACCAGGGTATCTAGTTAACTGGTCAAATCATAAAAGCCTTAAAATCCTATCAGTGGACCATGTAAAACAAAAACAAAACAAAACAAACAAAAAGACAACCCATGAAACTTTCAATACCTGTTATTTTTTAAAAGACAAAAATATCTTTGAGAAAAATAATAATAGAGAGATGTTCCCATTTTATAATGAAGTGTATGCATCTTAAAAATTTAGCATCATTCATAATGATGAGATTCCAGAGGGATTCTTGACAAAATCAGCAACAAAAGAAGGATGTTTATTTGCATCAGTTTTATTTAGAATTTGTCCAGAAATTTAGGCTAGTGCAATTAGACATTAAACAGAATTAAGAGTCCCAGTTCTTGACAAGGAAGAGGGAAAAGTATCTTTCTTTCCACCTACCATATCCCTAGGATATCAAAAGACATCAAATAAATGCTTCTTACATTAATAAGAAATTTTAGGGCACAATACAATGACCACATACATTATAAATAGCAAACAAAAAATCAACATCTTTCTTCTATCCTACCAGTTAGAAAATGTAATGGGTAAAAAAAAATACCCCATTAATAATGGAATCATTAAATTCCAAGAATAATTCTAATAAGAAAATATAATAAAATCTAACTTCTTTTTTTTTTAATTTTTTTTAACGTTTATTTCTTTTTGAGACAGAGAGAGACAGAGCATGAACAGGGGAGGCGCAGAGAGAGAGGGAGACACAGAATCTGAAACAGGCTCCAGGATCTGAGCTGTCAGCACAGAGCCCGACGCGGGGCTCGAACTCATGGACCGTGAGATCATGACCTGAGCCGAAGTCGGATGCTTAACCAACTGAGCCACCCAGGCGCCCCAATAAAATCTAACTTCTAATAAAAATATAATATAGGATAATAATTCTAACAAGAAAATTACAGGATTCCGTTCAAAGAATGAAAACAAGATTTGAATAAAGTATGCATTCTGTAGACAGGAAGACTGAAACAATGTAAAAAGCCAATTCTTAAAGTAACCAAAATTCATTAAAATTAATATCCTATAACTTAAAAATCACTGTTATCAAATTAGGAATAGAAAAAAAAACTTTCTTAGGGACACCTGGGTGGCTTAGTCAATTAAGCGCCCAACTTTGGCTCGGATCATGATCTTATGGTTCAAGAGTTCAAGCCCCACCATCAGGCTTTGTGCTGACAGCTCAGAGCCTGGAGCCTGCTTCAGATTCTGTGTCTCCCTCTCTCTCTGCTCCTCCCCTACTCACGCTGTCTCTTTCTCTCTCAAAAATAAATAAAAATTAAAAAAAAAAGAAATAAAAGAAAAAAACTCTCTTAATTTGATAGCGAATAGTTAAATAAAATGCAGCGAAAATCCTACTTAATGGTACATTATTGAAAATTTTCTCCCTGAATTCAGGGGGAAAAACAAAGATACCCATTATCACTGTTACTCAGTGTCATGATCGTATTCTTACCCAGTGTAACATACCAAGACAGACAAATAAAAGGCATAAAGTTTAAAAAGGAAAAAACTCTCATTATTTACAAATGACATGACTTGTGAATATAGATATTCTAAAGGACCCTACGGCTAAGCTGTTAGAATTAATAAGTAAACGTAACAAGGTCACTGGATATAAGCCAATATATATAATTAATTGTATTTCTATATAGAAAATGAACACATAAAAATGAAATTTTATAAAGAATTTCTAATAACATAAATACCAAATACCTAGAAATAAATCTGACAAAATAAGCACATGATCTCTATACTGAAACTACTAAATAATATGGAAATATATTAACAAGAGGACCTAAATGAATGGAAGTATATAAAACATTCCCAGATGGGAAGACTTAATTTGCAAAGATATCAAATATGCAAATTGATCTATATACTAATGCAATCCCAATCAAAATTCTAGTAGGTGTGTGTGCATGTATGTGTGTGTGTATGAAAATTGAATTGGAATTGTAAAGGACAAAGGGTATCCAAGGAGATTTATCATCTATTAATCTGTCACCATCTATCTATCCATTTACCTGTCTATCCATCATCTATTATCTATCTATCTATCTAGTCTTAGAAGTTGGTTCTGCTTCTCTGGTTGAATCCTGACCGATATGATCTATAAATGTTTTTGTTTAAATAAATCCATTTCTAGTAGTAATTCTAAAGAAATATTATAATCAAAGTAAAAATACCTGAGCAAAAGATATCCATAAAGATGTGGTGGAAGTAGAAAATATGTAGTAAATGGGAGATAAATGAGGGACTAAAAGTTCAGGCTTTGAAATACAGATAAGGAGTGATGAGGAAAGTAATTTTAGATAATATAGCCCCAAATAGAAACAAAAATCTAAATATATAACACCAGGATATTAATTTAATTTGTTGTCAACAGGATTGAAATTATGCAGCTATTAAAATTTGATTAAGAAACATGGAAATTATCTAAGAAGTGCTTTTGAATGTTGCCAAATACTGAATATTTGCAGTATTCTAATTATGTCAAATGTATGTTCATTTAAATATAATATGAAAACATAATTTACCACATAAAATGTAACAACTGAAAGTTTTTGTTACAAATGAGTTAACTTTCTAAAAGGGAAATTAGCCTCATGCAAAGATCACAATTTCCTAAAGTAAAAAGAAAATATACGGTAACAAATTGTATGTCTTTTGACACACCAAAATTCACCAAAAACTGCATATTGTAGAACTCTGAGTTATCAATGGACTGAATGCATATAATGTATAGTTCTTTTGAAGTAAGATAAAGTTTATAAAGAATTTCTTATTGGCCTTGTGTAAATACATTGATAAATACAAACTAGTGTTCAAAAGGGTTGCAAAATCAACAGTAAATAAATAGTCTGTAAGCATATATTTGCAAAGAGCTACTCAATTATTATGTTCCTAAATAAAAAAAAAACCTGATAGCTTTAAATTTTTATTTTCTAATTCATTAAGATAATCCCTACTTCAAAGACAGGAGTAATTCTCTATGAGGGCAATTAACTTTACTCATTGTCATGTTCGAAGAGTCATGCAAACCCCACTGCAATCATATTTCTATAAATTTGTCTGGTCAACAAGGGATATGGCTTACTCGTTCACTTCATCCACTTCCTCAGTGGCAAGAGGGAGCTACTGAAAGCTGGTCTCATTTATATCCTTTCATTAGTTATTCTCTTTGTTGTTTTTAATAAAACACACACATATACATTCACGTACCTGCAAAATGAAGGGCATATCTCCTTTGTTTAGTTTCTCCTTTGTTTAGTTTGTAAAAGCAATTTATACACAGTGTAGAAAATTTTAAAAATTTAGACCAAAAAACCAGAAAGAAAGAAATACTACCCATGACTCTATTGCTCATGAACAGTGAGGGCTAATGTTTTGGTTTCTTTGTAACTTTGGTCTTAGAGGTAAATGTCTTGAGATGGTAGCATAGATTCAGATCTGTCTCGACATATGTTATTCTTTAGATTATTGTTTCCCATGGCTGTGCCATTATTTATGTATTCTATTTTTGGTCATTGGGTTATGCCACTTAAAAAAATTTTAATAATAATTACTAATTATCATCTTCGTAAATAAGTCTTTGTTCACATATATGATTTTGTTTATTTTGTTTTGTTTTTTCTTATTGATACAGTATTTATTTGTCTTCCCTCTGTCAAACCCTGAGCCAACCACGTTCCCCAGCCTGCCTGGGGAGATATAGGAAAAGGAGCAAACAGGGCAGAGGAGACACTGGAAAAAGACCTATGGGAAGTAGAGAAGCTCTGTCACATGGAGAAGAGGACGAGAAAGGCCACCACCATGCAAAAGAGTCCCATGGCCTCCGGGAGGGCAAAGCCCAGAATGGTGTAGGAGAAGAGCTGTTCAGGGAGGGGCTCCTGGCATAACCAATGATGAGGCTCCCAAACGCAGTCCCTGTCCCAGCCCTGGAGCCAGCCACCCCCACCGTGGCAGTCCCAGCCCCAGTGCACTTGGCTGCTGTTTCCTGTCCCTTGAAATGGCGCTGGTTCGGAAGCTGCGGCTGGGAATACGTGAGGTCGGGGGGTGTGGGACTGCCAAGCTGCCAGGGCTCCATCTGTCAGTATCTCCAGTGGTTTTAGCGACACTGCAGACAGTGACTGGCTCAGCAGCTGAGAGGTGCTCCTGACCAAGAAGGGGCAGACTAACTTTGCACTAAGGGACTTTGGCAGGAGAGTTGCTCCCAGTGCAGAGAAGACAGAGGGGCAGGGGGCAGGAAGAGCAAAGGTGATTTTATTTTAAGCAGAATGTATTCCTAATGAGAAATTACTGTCTTGGAAACAACAGAGAATCAAGTTAATATTTTTCATTTTTTTCCTGCTATTTTAAGTATTGATAGTAATAACTTTTCTTAGCAAGGAATGGATAGGTTTACCCTAGTTGATTATCAATTTTCTTTTATGTTTTCCCCTTGAATACAGTGGGTTTTGGTTTTGTTTTTTAGAATTTATGAAACTTTGCTCCTTTTCCTTTCTTAGAGCTATAGAATCACTGATCTGGTCAAAGGGATCCCAGCCGTGGCACTCACTAGCCCTGTGACCTTGGGCAAGTGTCCTAATACTCTGTACCTCATTTCTTCATCTGCGAAGTGTGGATAAGCATTGTACCTCCTTCAGAGAGCTGTGAGAATTCCTATAAAGTGAAAATGCATGAGAAGTGCTTATAAAGAGCCTGGCACATAATAAACACTATTGTAAATATTTATTATTATCCTAGGTTTGGGGGAGCTCTCCTCCCTACTAGTACTCTCTTTGGTTTTGTTCCAGTTAGTAAAGCTCGCTTTCTCCACCCTGACTAGGGTTTTCTGAGTTCCCCACTGAATCATGATTTCCGCAGGATGACCTGATCTTTACCTCTAATTACCTCTTTGGCTTGGTTGTATTGTTTCAGTCTTACTGCCCCTGATCAACCCTTTGTGAAAGCCAGATGTTCCTAAATTCCTTATATTTAACAGAAAAGCTGAAGGCAGGAATACTTGAGGGAATATATTGGTACTGAATAACATTAACAGCCAACCATTGTATTTGATTTCAGTACTTTCAGAATGCTTTTTTATATGGTATACATAATCAACCCTGTTAGCTTATCAGGTCAGGAATAATTTTCCCTGTTTTACATACGAAAAAAAGACTCATAGAAGTTAATTTATTGGCTCGGAGTTATCATAACCGGGGGTGGCAAAGTCACGCATTTTAACTTTGGCTTTCTGACTCTCTTCATAGGATGGCCTTTCAACTGCACCAAATTGAGTCTCCAGAATATATTAGTTAGGCTTTGCTAGTGAATGCTGCTGTAATAAACAACTCAAAAAAAAAAAAAAAAAAGCAACAGTGGTTTATTTGTCAGCTGCATTGCTTGTCAGGGATTTATAGTTGCACTGCTGAAGGACAGCCTCCATCTACAATATAGATTCTCTTGGCAGAGAGAACAGCAGGAACCAACCACTCGATGCTTAAAGCTTCCTCTGCTCAGGCATGATGTACATTGTATCTGTTCACAGCTTATTGTTGAAAACATATCACATGATGAGCCTTGATAAAGATGAGATGGAGAAAGAAATCCTTCCCTGAGGAGTGGTTCAAAAATATGACAATAAGCAAAGATGTGTAATCATTACGGGGAAGAGTGGAGTAAATAGTTAAGGGCAATAATATCTAAAAGAAAATCATGAATTAAAAAGGACACAGAGGGAAGTCTATGCAATAGAAACAAAGTATAAATGTTAAAAAAAGAAGTAAGTTATAAAACTTGGACAAAGTTTACTGTGTGAGAGATTTCTCCATAATTCTGTAGCTTTTTTTTTTTTTTAATTTTCAGAGATTGGCAATAGTTGTTTCCAGTGACAAGGAAGTTGGTTAGAGGCAGTGTCAGATGTGGACTAGCTGAGGGAAAGAGGTCAAAAGAGAGAGCTGTACATCAGGCACAGGTGCTAAGTTGCTGACTTTGGAATTTTAGACGATTAATTTGACGGTCCAACTTCCTTTTGGAAGTGCTGAGTTATATAGGTTTACTTTCCTATAAACTCCCTCAGGTACTGAAACCTATATAAAGTGCCTGAAATGATTCTTCCTTGAAAATTTAATAGAAAACCTAGCTTGGTTCATTCTTTCCCTAACCAAAGAGCAAGGTCACTGAACCTAGGAATGAATTTCATGGCTTGGGATTATATTGATAGACTAGACACTTTGTTAGAACATGGTAATGATGTTCTCAAGGTCGATCATTACAATCCATCTGAGGATATTGTTAATTCATTTTTCTGACACAGCCATAGACAGTATCCTTCACTCAGCTCAGCCATCACACATTAGCCAGAGGGGCTGACTGACCAATTGGTCAGTACAAATCCACCACCTGCAGAGAAATAACGCAGAGTGATGCTCTGAGTACCCACTGTATTTCCCACTCACATAACAACATGAAGCTGTTTCTGGCTTTCTGGCTGCTCTCCTCCATGTGGTCATTCAGGAATCCCTATTTGTTCAGTTTTACAGTCTTACCGTCCTCCAGTACCTCCTTAGCATACACAGCGAAAAGGCGAAAGGGGAAAGGGCTGCGGAGAAAGTACCCATACCTCTTGGTTTCTCATAGTACATTCTATAAAAACACTTTTATGACATTTGTCCTTTATTTTCACATGATATTGGTTGAAAACTAGTTAAAAGGTCACACTGTTTCTAGCCAGAGTTGCCCCTGCCTGATCAGGAACTTCCCAGAAACAATTCCATAAACTAGAAGGAGGAGCACACATTTTGATACCTATGTTACCCCCATTATCCCAATTTAAACTGTGTTTTTTCCCTCAAAATGTTTTCCTTGTTAAGCTACCATATTTATAACTTTGCACTTAAAGCTTCTTGGTAAGAGTAATAAAAGAAAAAAAAAGGTACAGGACTGTTTTTTCCATAACATTAAAAGAGAGAGTACTGAGAGCCGTTTCCTCCATGGCAATTAAAGGTTTCACTCGGGTGTAGTTATTCCGAAGTCTGAAGCATCAATAGTTTGAACATATTTGGAAATCAGTCTATCAGATTTACCAATGAGATAATTTGTCCACATAATTCTCCATGCCTGCTCTTAGGAACACAGTTTTAATAATAGCTTCCAGATGGTCCTCCAACTTAAAAATAGTTTGTTTCAAAATTCTGTTTATAGTTGACTTGTGGTCTTTGAGATATTATTTTATACACACAATGGTACATATGACAGTTGTCTTTATGCCATCCATAAAAGTTTATTTAATCTATCATCTAATAGGACCTTGGCAATGAAAACTATAGCAAATATTGTTGTTGGTAATTAACATAAAAACCTACACATGTAAAGTCATTTTCTGAATATAAAATATTTAATTAAAAATGTTGACACTATAATGTAGAAAACAGCTATTATAACTATGCATAGTTTATTTGATATTAGCTTGGTTTACTATTTTTATTATTTAGAAAAATACAAGTTGCAGTACTTTATTATTTAGGATAATCCAGGTATTTTCACACTTGGAAAAGTCCACATTCTATCATGGTGACGTATGATCAAAGTTAACAGCCTTGATTTTAAAACACTTGGAGCCAGTCATAATCAGTTTTATCGCAAAAGATCCCTGAACACATTTACATTAATCCTGGTACCTTAACAGGCTGTCTGGCAAGCCATTTCCTTACAGAAACATGCATTATGAGAAATGAGAAATACTCATCCCTTCTGGATATTAGATACTTGTCATACCTGGGCAACAGTGCTCACATCACTGAAGCCTGTGAACACAACTCTATATTTATTCTAAGTGAAAAATAGAGTGACTTAAAGAAAAATACAGGCTAATGTAAATAATCTCTCACCCAAAACCAATATATTAAGCCACAAGTGTTTTTTAAACTTTTATTCCAAGAAACTAAAAAGACTATTTAAGATTCTGGCTGTGATCATGAGTATGAGTGGCTAAGATGGATGGAGTAAAGGACAACATCATTGCAAAGGAGGAGGATGAGGAAAATAATCTAAGTAATATATCGGGGGATGGAACAGACATGTACATGGATGTGGAATTTATCCAAAATAACCGCATTGCTTGTAAGAGTAAGAGGATGAATGAATCAATGAAAGAGGGCAAATGATGGCAAGTATAGAAACAAGAAGAGAGAGGGTATACGGTTGAATGTTATGACAGTTAATAAGGCAAGATATTTGAGGGAAAGGATGAGTCTGTAATGATCCAGAAACAGCAAAGGGGAGTATGGAATGCCCTAACCTATTGTCTTCCCTGAGGGATATGGATCAAGGGAATAAAAACCACCATCACTTGAGAGACTGGAAGAGAAACAATATTTTTAGGAGGAGAGAAGTTTCAGTGAAGGCTGCAGGGTAGAGGCAGGGAGAAGAGACTGGGGCTATAGAGGAGTTTGTTGGAGAATGCCATTACAGAGCACTGTAAAGTTGGTTACAGGTGAGGGTAGGGTAAAGAGCTGAGTGAGTTTCAAGAAAGTTCCAGTATTCTGCTCGATGGTTCAGCAGAATATTTAATGTCAGAGCTCATCCTTTTGGATGCTGCCTGACAACTAGAAGAGTAATTTGGTGATCTTACTCTCAACAAAGCAACATAGGCCCCCAGGAGAAGACTCAGTTAGATGCCAGTGAGTCAGGGCATTCAGGACCTAAGCAGTGGTTCAGTTGATCCGTGTGGAGTCAAAATGAATCATCTGCATGCAGCGTATCAATGAGGCCAATTCTGGAACCATGCTTTCTGGAAGGGGAGAAATCTGAGATAAATTCTGGGTTCAGTATCCCAGGAGAGTTACATGCTTGAGATTTCTGATGGATTGATGGCTCTAGAATATGCTCTACAAATTTCATGGTTCTAGCTTGTACTTCACAATCTCTTCTTCTAACTTACCTCATTTGCAGGACTATGCATAGGATAATATGAATGTCAAGAAATAGTCCTGGTGGTTGGTTGAAACTACTGTGGAAGGGACCTTGCGTTAGTTTCTAGAAACTTCATTCTAAGTATATGCCTCTGCTAAAGCTGGACAAGGTTTTTCAGCTTTAATGGGATTGTGGAACAACCAAGCTCTCTTTCACACCGTAGAGTTTATGGAATAATCTGTAGGAAGAGGAACTTTTAACTGTGATAGAAAAGTGTAAGCCTTCTGAAAACATTCTCCACCTTTCACTGGTGGTTATTTGATAGCCACAACTTCTTTAGGCTGTGATTGCTGGGTGGGTCGATGTCTGAGACCCATTTGAAATAATTCTCTTTTCCTGAAAGCTGTCATTACTACAAATAACTGAGCTTCCAACATGAGGTACTTAGTGCCAATTTGTGTGCTCAGTACACAGTGAAGCAGATCACTGGTCTGATATTAGTAGCATGACTTCACCATGGCTAGGCATGAAGACTTGGGGAGGTCACCATATGTATTGGTAAAGTTCTGGTTTTCCTGAATGCTTCTGCCATTGCTGGCATTCAGGCAGATCCACGTGTCTGTGTCAGGCATGATAGGCAGTAATACAAAGTATAAAATAATATTAGATCTGAAGTATTTCCTCCATAGAAATCTGTCTAGGACACCTGGGTGGCTCCTTGTTAAGCATCTGACTTCTGCTCAGGTCATGATCTCATAGTTGGTGAGTTCAAGTCCTGCTTTGGGTAAGCTTGAGCCCTGCTTCCGGTGAGCTCATGCCCCACTCCGGATGAGTACAAGCCTTGCATCAGGTGAGCATGAGCCCTGGGTGAGCCCCACTCGTCTCTCTCTCTCTCTCTCTGCCATTCGTTCACTTGTGCCCTCTCTCTCACACTCCAAAAAGAAAAGAAAAGAAAAGAAAAGAAAAGAAAAGAAAGGAAAGGAAAGGAAAGGAAAGGAAAGGAAAGGAAAGGAAAGAAAAGAAAAGAAAAGGAAATCTGGCTACTTTGACATTCATCTGTATCTTCTGGAGGCGTCAGTTCTAGGAACAAGATTTCCTTACACTGAAAGACACTCCTTTCTGGATCGTCCCAGAAATGGTGATATGATGAGGTCAGAACAAACAGAACATAGGCATTGGGCATGTACATGACAAAAGTAGGCAAAAATATTGCTGGAGCAGAGAAGCCATCATCCCAGAGTTATGGAAGATGCCATTCATCAGAGCTTGGGACACAGGGAAGGTTTTGAGTCTTTGAGGCTAAGTCCCATATGGAGTCATAACCCTTTCAGAGAGGGCTATATTTATCCTTTCCCCAACTCACCTGTCTTAAGACTCATCTTAGTAAAGCAGCCAATCTTAATATTCAGGCTCTTCATGGGGCGCCTGGGTGGCTCAGTCGGTTAAGCGTCCGACTTCAGCTCAGGTCAAGATCTCGCGGTCTGTGAGTTCGAGCCCCGCGTCGGGCTCTGGGCTGATGGCTCAGAGCCTGGAGCCTGCTTCCGATTGTGTCTCCCTCTCTCTCTGCCCCTCCCCCGTTCGTGCTCTGTCTCTCTCTGTCTCAAAAATAAATAAACGTTAAAAAAAATTAAAAAAAATATTCAGGCTCTTCAGAGACAGTCCATGGATAAGGGGTGAGTGAAGACCCTGCTCTGCAATTGTAATTAGTCTCTTCAGCTCTCTGGAGAAGGGTGCTCATCACCATTGTCCTCCTTTCCAAACAGCAGGGAGACACGATAGATTAGAAGAGGATATGGGATATCAGGAAAACTGTTTCTGCCACTACTTTCCTGAGAACTTGGATCTCTAATCTGAAAGGAACTGCACTTCCTAAATTTTTAGGCACTACCTATCACAAGATATGATTTGCCTCTCTCTCTGTTTTTATCCTATTTTTTCTTCCTTCCCCTATGTTCATCTGTTGTGGTTCTTAAATTCCACATATGAATGAATATGATATTTACCTTTCTCTGACTGACTTATTTCACTTAGCATGATACACTCTGGTTCTATCCATGCCATTGCAAATGGCAAGATTCATTCTTTTTGATTGCCGAGTGGTATTCCACTTGGGGTGTGTGTGTGTGTGTCTGTGTGTGTGTGTGTGTGTGTGTGTGTGTATCACATCTTCTTTATCCATTCATCAGTTGATGGACATTTGGGCTCTTTCCATAATTTGGCTCTTGTCAATAGTACTGCTATAAATATTAGGATGCATGTGCCCCTTCAAATCAGCACTCCTCTATCCAGATACCTAGTAGTGCAATGGCTGGGTTGGAGGGTAGTCTTATTTTTAATCTTTTGACGAACCTCCATACTGTTTTCCAGAGTGGCTGCACCAGTTTGCATTCCCACCAATAGTGCTGAAGTGTTCCTCTTTCCCTGTATCCTCACCAACATCTGTTGTTGCCTGAGTTGTTAATTTTAGCCATTCTGACAGGTATGAGGTGGTGTCTCACTGTAGTTTTGATTTGTATTTCTCTGATGAGTGATGTTGAACATCTTTTCATGTGCCTGTTAGCCATCTAGATGCCTCCTTTGGGAAAGTGTCTATTCATGTCTGTTTCTAATATATATTAAGTCTGCTTTAGCTGTATCTCACAACTTTTGATATGTTGCATCGTCATTATTATTCAGTGCAAAATATTTTCTAATTTTCAGCGTATGTTCTTCTTTGACCTACAAGTGATTTTGAAATGTGTTGTTTAATTTGCAATCATCCGGTGCTTTTCTTGTACCGTTGTTATTTATCTCTACCCTAATTCTTCTTTTACCCTAATTCCATGTTAGCCAGATTAACATACTCTGTATCAAAACTTTGAAATTTGTTAAAAGACTACCCAGAATATGGTCCTGTGGTAAATTTCCTCTGTGCAATTTAATTTTTTTTTTAACGTTTATTTATCTTTGAGACAGAGAGAGACAGAGCATGAACAGGGGAGGGGCAGAGAGAGAGGGAAACACAGAATCTGAAACAGGCTCCAGGCTCTGAGCTGTCAGCACAGAGCCCGACGCGGGGCTCGAACTCACGAACCGTGAGATCATGACCTGAGCCGAAGTCGGACGCTTAACCGACCAAGCCACCCAGGCGCCCCTCCTCTGTGCAATTTAATAGACTATCTTTTGTTAGTCTTTGAAAAATTCTTGACCATTATCTCTTTAAGTTTTTTTCTTTTTACCTACTATATCTCTCTTTTCTGGGACCCCAAATTCATCTACATTCAAATTTTGTATCTTCTTTTATATATCTCTAATAATGTTTTCTGTATTTTAAAATTTTAATTATAATCTCTTTGCTTCAATATGGACATTTTCTACTGAGCTATCTTTCAGTTCACTAGTCATGTTCTCTACTGTATGTGACCCGTTGTTAAACTCATCTATAAAATTCAATTATTACATTTTAAAGTCCCATCATTCTTTGACTCTTAAAATACATATGTATATATTTCAGTTTTTAAATATACATATTCCAGTTATGTGTTGTTTTCAATATATTTATGTTCAAGTTTTTGTAAACTTTTGTCTGAGAAGTTTAGTATCTAGATCACCTGTGGCATCATTACTACCTTCTGAGATTTTTTTCCCCTTTGGTTTTGGTCATTTCTTCCTGTATCCTGGCATGCCTGGTTGGTAATCTTTAAATGAATACCTGACTCTCTGCATTAAAAACAATGTAGATGTTACAGATTTCTTTTTCTTCCAGAGAAGCTTCAACTCTTTATTAGTCAGCAATTAAAATAGAGGCATTTCACCTTGTTATAATCTGGGACCAGGCTAATTTGAGGCTACGTTTTGGTCTTTCTACGGGTTTGTCTATTTTTTATTTTTCTTTTATCCTGGAAGATATATCCTCAGATATATTAGCTAAAAGTCCAGGATGCTCATGATTACCCATCCTAATTAATGGACTTGAATTCCAACTTTTATTTCCCTTGCACCATGATAAGGTTGCATAGTCTGTATAGCTTTTTAGCCTCTGAATCTGAATTATGTTTGATTTTTTTAGCCTGTTGGGGTTCAGCAAAGTCTCAAGAAAAAAAATCGGTGTAAAATATCAGGTTCATCTCTCTGTAGTACCCTGGAGTCTTGGGTGCTCAAGTCTGGCTGCATTGGTAACCCTGAATTCCAGTTTTTGTCTCCCCAGCCCCATGAGACTGCTGAAAGGTCTTTCTAAAGATTTCTGCCCTTGAACACTCATACATTGAATCAGCACATTTCTTATGGATAAAAGCAGTGGAGAATTCCTGGCTCACATCAAGGTTTGTGGTGTTTTGTTTTTTTTTTTACTTCCTAGGATCTTGGCCCCTTGAGTCCTGGCTGCCTTGGTTCTTCTCTGATGCCTCCAAACATATTCTTTCTTATTTTTTTTAACTTTATGATTCTTTTATAGTTATTCTTAGTGAGTGGCTTGGTTTGATTATAGCTGCTCCTTCATAATCAGAATCAGAAGTCCTTCACCTATAGAAATTTTAATTTTAATGATAAAAATGTTAGCTTTTATGATACTGATTTGATACTTTTTCTGGATACATTATTCTTTCAAAACTTTTCAAGGATAATTATTTTTACTTCTAAACTGTTCTTGTATTAACTCTATCGAGTCTATTTCCTTGGGTGTTTATTATTCTGTTTGTGGAGCTTGATGCTTCTTTTCCATAGTGTTGGTTCTCCGTAAATATTTGCTAATTCTTGGCTGTCTGTTCTTCCGTACAACTGATTCCCAGTTGTCTGCCTACTGTGTTGTCCGTAGCCCGTGTCTGGTGGCTGTGAGATGGAGTGGTGTCTGTGCCGGAACAGTGGGTTGCAATTTGTCTCCTGAAGGAAGGGAATCCTTGTCCCTTTTGGTAGTCGTGGTTCCAACAGCTACTTCTCTGCTCTGCCCACTGCAAACTCTTTAAAAAGATTCATTAATCCAGCTCTTTTGGTTCATATTTCCAGCTTGATGGTTCTGTTAAGTTCAACAAGATCATTATAATCCTAGGAAAGAGCTCTTCTAGGATCAGCAGTGAAGTTTCTAATGAGGAAAGTAGCTGGCTGATAATAGCAGTCTTAAAAAAAAAACACCACGCCTCTAAATGTTCAGTTCGGTATTAAGTGCCTTCATGGAGTTTCTTAATTTTTAAGAAATTTGGCCCAACTCTATTAGAAAAAGGATGATTTTCTGATTTGATGTGGTGAAGATTCAAACCATATTATTCCTGCTCTTTCACATCTCTGTGTATTGATCGGAGCCATTGTGTGTGGTGAGGATATGGGCTTTCAAGTGAGACAAACCTCAGTTTAAGCCTCAGCTTTATCTTCATGAGTTGTGTGACTTTGATAATACTATTTAAGTTCTCCAAAATAGACCCACTCTTGAATTAATAAAATTATTGTGAGGGAGTAATAGGCATAAAATATTTGGCATAATGCTGATATCTTATCCTCAACAACTAATAGCTATTGTGGTTGTAACTGTTGTGTAGTTCCTAAATTAACCTGTTTAATCACCAGAAATCTTTGAGATGTTATTAGTATGGTTAAGCACAAACTAATTATAATGACAGAACTTTTAGAACTCTTTGAGTGATATTAATTCTCCACTTGTGTTAACATGCTAGGGCTGCCATAACAAAGTACCGTAGACTGGGGGGCTTAATATAAATTTATTTTCTCATAGATCTGGAGACTAGAAGTCACAGATCAAAGTGTCAACAGTCCTGGTTTCTTCTGAGGCCTGTCAGGGGCTTTCAGATGGCCACCTTCTTTCCGTGTCCTCAGTTGCTCTTTTCCTCTGTGCACACACATCCCTGGTGTGATTTGTGTGTCCTTATCTCCTCTTCTTATAAGGACACCAGTCAGATTGAATTAGGGACCACCCTGAAGACCTCATTTTAACTTAATTACCTCTTTAAAGATTCTATCTCCAAATACAATCACTTAAGGTTAGGAATTTGACAAATGAATTTTGGGGAGGACACAATTCAGCCATAACATCATTCCTCTTGGTTCTTAGTTACTATATTAATATCACTAGGAAAAAACAATAGTATTTCTATATTATCTTATGTCTTCACGAAAGTTCCTGCACTGAGGTCTGATTTAATTCTTTTGGCTTTATAAAAGGTTATATGGGAAGTATCTAGTTGAACCAAGATTTAGCACCTTTTACAAAATTATAGTTGAACCATTTCCATACTGTTACCAAATTTCCTTCAGTAATGCAACCTAAATAATAAATTTCTCCTATAATTTAAATTCCAGCAAAGGATTAACATATGTGTGTGTGTGTGTGTGTGTGTGTGTGTGTGAGATTATATAGTTCATAGATAAAGTTTGTTCTTGCAGTAATTGTTTCCTGTCCCTTCTTTCTAAAGAGTTTTAAACTGTTGTTTATTTGTTAATATTATATTTATTATATTTGTATTTGTTCAAATAGATACTGTTCAAATCATTATAATTAAAGGTATCTCCCTTACTGTTATTCTCAGTTCTGATCATGCTGTTGCAAAATGATAAAAGGCTAAACGATAAAAGGCAGCATGAAAACAGGAGTCCATGGAAGGAAATAAAGAGAAAAATCCCTGTAAAAGAGAAGCCAATAAACACACAACAAGTAGATGCCTCATATTCATTTGCATATATCACAGTAGAAAATGCAACATCATTGTTTGAGAAATTATTTTTATTATGTTTCTATGAATAATACTATGTAGAATAATTGAAAATTAAAGACTACATTTTATTTAATAACACTCTACTTGAAAACATCTACGTTATAACATGTCTATCAGACTTTAATAAAGAATAAATTACTGTATTTACTAACCCAATATTAAATATCATGTATATTTAATTATAAACACTCATTATAAATCCAATATCTGTTCTTCCTCTTTAGAGGATCATGAGTTTCCTTCCACTTGTCCTTTTCTACCCTTGGCAGAGCTAATCTCTTACTTATTGGTTGACACTTTATTATTCTGTGCATCTCGTTCCCACCATTCCCAATAAGTCCAAGGTTAAGGATTCAGACCTCACGTGTGAACCAACTCAGTTCTGCATCCATAGGCTTTGCCCTTTGATTTGACTCATCATTTTAACATGTGTCAGGACCAAAAGGGGATGTGATGAGAGACTACAAATGGGTCAGGGCAAACCCATGTTCCTTTCCTCTAATGAAAACACAGGGTAATGTCTCTGACTTGTGGGTGGGTCAGCAACACTGATTTCTACCTGACAGGAGAAGCACAACAACTCAGGATGGTGCTTTTTCTCAGAATGAAACTAGACTATGAGTCTTTGAATGTGCTGACCCTAGAGTTTCTCACAAGCATAGGCATATTTCCATATGAATAGGTATTTTATGCCTGTATCTTGTGTGTGTACGTGTGTGTGTTCTTTATTTAAAAGGTTAAAAATTGTGAGGCTAATTTTGAGAGAGCAGTACTGTTAAATCTTACTGTGTGAGGAATGGAGGAGGATGAATGGAGGACAGGGTCAACGTTAAGTTATGACAATAATAGGTATAGCTTATTGATACTATATGCTGGGTGTTGTGCCAATATTTTACATCCATTGTCTCCTATAAGTTAGGTCTATGGAAGCTTATAAATCCTGGGAGTGAATTACCCTCAGTTATAATGTTTTACATGGGAGAGGGATCCAGAGCTGAATCCAGAGTTCTCATATTCCCAGATGTAGACCACTGACTTTTAATTTATATTGTCTGTTGTTGAGAACAATATTGTCATACTTACAGTTTAAAAGAACCATCCAAGAGTTGCCGTCCCAGCCTAGATGTTGATTTGAGAGGGGATGGAACCCTCAAATTTTCCATTTTCCAGATTTCAAATCTGATTTACTGATCCCTTCTTGAAACTACATTAGTTGTTTCCTTTAACTGCCAAAATCAAGAGTAAGAATATGCAAATGTATGCCAACCAAGTGTTCTTGGTATTGAGTTTATACAGTGAACAAAATGGGTAAAAATCCTTGCACTCATGTAATTTTTGTTCTAATTAAGGGAAACAGACAATACATAAATTAAATTAGTAAAATATAGAGACTTTTGTGCTAGAAAATGTTAGATTCTGAGAAGTAAAATAAAGCTGGGGATTTCTGGTGGAGGGTGGGAGTTATAGTATTTACCAGTGTTTAGGAAACTTGTCACTGGAAAGAACAGTTCAGGAAAGACCTAAAGTAAATGAAAGAGCAAGTCTTCAAATGTAAAAACCCCAAAGCAGAAGCATGGTTGGTATGTTCCAGGATCAGCCAGGAGGCCAGAATGGTGGGAAGAGAATGCACGAGAGAAAAAGTAAAGCCAGGTCTGTTCAGAGGAACTTGTAGGCCATTGTAGGCACACCATCAATGGGAAGTCATCATGAAGTTTTGAGAGTAGGGTGACTTAACCTGACTTGTGAATAATGGGATTATTCTGTCTGCTGTGTTAAGATCAATCCAATGATCAGATGGAAGAGAGCAAGAGAATAAGAGAAGTCAATAGGACAGCTCTAGAGATAATCCAAATAAGACATGGGGTTGGCTAGGACCAATGGAGTTGCAGTGGGAGTAACAGAAAATGACCTTTCTGAACAAATTTTGAAAATGGAATCAACAGAATTCTTCATAGGTAGAATAAGAGTGTATGAGAGGAGTCAGGAACAATTTCAAGGGCTTTGTCCCTTGGAAAATTCATGATGGAATCCCCTGGATTAGTTCATGACCCAAAAAGCAGGTTTAGGATGGGTTCAGATGCTTGTTAGTTTTATGTATACATCAGATATCCAAGGGGAGGACCCAGAAGGCAATTAGATTTCCTGAGAGAATCCTGGAATTCATCAGTACGTAAGTGGTTTGTTAAGGCAGAGCTACCTATGTTACTTGTAGGACCTGGTGAAATTTGAAAATGCAGGTCTACTTGCTCAAAGATTATTAAGAATTTCAAAACAGTGACAGCAGAGCAAGAAATCAAGTATGAAGGGACTTCTGAGTGAAGGGGCTTGCATGCAGGTGGTACAGTCAGGAAGCCAGTCCTGGTTTAAGGCCATAATGCCAAATATGATGATCAATAGAGCAATGTGGAGAGAGACAGAAAGAGATACCTAAGGACTGAGGTCTGGGGTGTCAATATAAAAATGACACAGACGAGAAAGATCCCTCAGAATTGGCTGAATAGAAGAAACCAGCAAGGTATTTGAATTAAACAGAACAGAAACAATGGTAAAATGTTTGATAGAGGCTGGTGGTCATTTACCAGCATCCAAGCTCAGCCAGAAGAGTTGGATTCTTGTCTCTGGCACTTGCTGTGCCCGGTTGCCAGGGCAGTATTATTAGTGTTTGGATGTTGCATGGATTGGTTGATTTAGGGCTTTTACCACCACAAGGCAAACCTTTACAAAATTCTTGGTAAATTTGCCTGTTTAAATTTTTTTTTAATATTTTTAAGTTTATTTATTATTTGAGAGAGAGAGAGAGAGAGAGAGTGAGAATGAGCCAGGGAGGGTTTAGGAGAGGAAGACAGAATCACGAGCAGGCTCCATCCTATTAGTGCAGAGCCCCACATGGGGCTCAATCTCACAAACTGTGAGATCATGACCTGAGCCGAGATCAAGAGGCCACTTAACCGACTGAACTACGCAGGTGCCCCTAAAAATTCTTTTTAAATAACTTTCAGTAATGAGACTTTGAGGTCCATTGACTGAAGTCTTGCTTTTCAGCAGAAGAAAATCCATTTTTTAAAAATGTTTATTTATTTATTTTGAGAGAGAGAGTGTGGGGGAGTGACAGAAAGACAGGGAGAAAGAGAATCCCAAGCAGGCTCTGTACTGTCAGCACAGAGCCAGACGCAGGGCTCGGAACATGACCTAATAAGCTGAAATCAAGAGTTGGACACTTAAATGACTGAACCACCCAGGTGCCACAAGAAAATCCATTTCTGGATTCAGGTGCACTCTGGAGGGGGCGCGTAGATGAGGGAGAAGATAACAAAAGCAGAGAAAGGCAGGCTTTTAGTGTTAACATATCTTCCTAACTGGTCAGACTCTGTACAAAGCAGCCAAGTAGAATCTGGCCGACTGTAGCAAAAAGTGAAATTAAACCATCCCAAGGCAGAAATATTCAGGAATAAATAATGAATTTGTTTCTTATCACATGGCACAAACTTGCCTTGGGTTTTAGGTCACCTTAGTTGCTAAGGGGTTCAAAACATACCAGGTGGGATATCTGAGTCTATGGAGTTCTGTGTGCAGGCAGAAGACTGACCTTTTTCTTGAAGTAATATAATCCCCTCCCTCCTCAATTTTTCCTGGGGTTGCTAATAATTCCAGGCCATGACCTACATTCAGTAGACACTGCATGTGCACAAATGACCCCTTTAGAGAATGAAGAGTTACTATACTAGGTCCCAGAAAAAGGTATCATGTTACCGTGCTCCATTGTACCAGTTCTCCCTGGCTTATCCTGAGATCATTTAAATCTGCTTCAGTGCATCTGACTCTTTCAGGTTCAAAATGTCCATGGGGTGTGGAGGCAGAGGAAATGACAGGCTATCAGTGGATGTAACAGAAAGACACTCCCTTTCCTCCAGGTATTAGTATTTTGGAGTGACAGGGGGCAGAAGGTGGGGCATAGAAAAAAGTTGGAAAAAAGAAGGCTACATTAACATATCCCATACCATTGTCAGCATCTCTCAATGGATTTATGTTGGTTATAGAAAGTTAACATTGTTCCCTTCTGCTTTCTGGCGAGCTGTAACTTTGATACAGGGAGCCAGTGTGTTATTCTAAGACTGTAGCACAGACAGTGAATATGGCCTTGGCATCAGCAAATAGAGTTGACTTTTGGGCAAAATTTTATTCTGCCTGCTTTGAAGTAAGATTACAAAAGCCTTTTCCTTGACATTATATAGTTAAAGCATAGCTGTCAGCTATTCACTAAACAAAACTGCTTTGGATAACTGACTCACAGGCCCCTCTCTTATCCTGTATACCTGGAAGGATGCTTTGTCAATGTCCTTTTAGATTCAAAGTTGTAGGGTAAATGATCTTTGTTCAGCTGCTGCTATTTTGCACCTTTGAGACATTTTGTAAAGATTATGTCATTCCACACTGTAACCCTTCTATGAGAAAAGTATCATTACCCCCCCCCCAACTTCATAGGTAAGAAATTAAAGGTCAGAGAGGAAAATAAGATCACACAGCTGTCCAGTTGTCAGGGAAGTTATATTAGAGTTTGGATGGTCACCTGGTGGACTGACTTGCAGCTTTTCCCACCCACAAGGCAACTCCAGAGTTTTCTGTAAATGTCTTTATCTTAAAAACAAGGACAAAAACTGTAAGTGGTGGTCTTCCTTTCTTACATGGCTCAGATAATTAGAGTTTTCTATAGCTATACAAAAATCTAGGAGTTTTTTGGAATCAAATGCTCATTTCCAATATTATAATCTAATTTCTCCATTGCTTCTTAAATATGGTAGCTTTTGGAATCCAATAACCCATGATGTTGAAGATCGAGTTTCTCTAGAATGAGAGCAGGTGGCATTTTTATTTCTTTGTGTGTTTTGCTGTTGTTGCTTTGGGTTATGTATATTTGATGTTTTCATTTCATTAAATACTCAAAGATGAAGTTCAAAAACAGTTTACTCACAGTGCAATGAGCTGTAACAAATGGTAGGCCACTGTAAGGTTGTGGATTTTAGCGTACAATTTTGTATAGATGCTTTTTCTGTAGTAAACTCACATTAAAATTTTTCAGAAGCTGTTTTAAGAGAGAACATAAGTAAGATCAGCATTTTGGTGTAATTTCAAAGCACAGTGTCTGATAGAGAGCTTGGACACTAAGAATTTTGGTTTGCTAAAAGGATAGACCGCAGTAATATATTCAGTATGGACACTAACATCCAGAATCTTCTTCCTGCCTAATATTTAGCAATATTAAATTTATTCTGTATTACAGAAATCATTCTGAATAAAGGAAGAAAATTACCATTTATATGTACGGTAGCAGAAAAAATTTACAACGCTTTCAAAATAGAAAGGTATTTATGTATTATTTAGGCTAGTAGTATACATTTTAGTAAGACCAACATAGTAAGACATGTTAAAAGAATCCAGCTTATCAGTGTGAGTATTCTCATCATTTCATGTCTGTTTGACCTCTAGGGGTTTTTTGTTGGCTTCTTGTTTATTTTTTAAGCTAAATTGAGTTGGCAGGGTCCAACTGACACAAAACTGATGGTTACCTATTTAAGTGGCTTTGGGATATTTATGTCTGTGGTTTGCATTTGGCGATACAGTTTCCCTATTTTTATGTCCTCTCTCTATAGCCTATTTTCTGTATAGGCTTTTTGAAGCAATGCTAACTGGAGAATAAGTAGAAATTTAGAGAGGATTAACCAACATTTTGAAGTTTAAGAGTATTGAAAATGATAAGTTGCTTAAAAGTAGGTGGAAAAGCACTGCTTTGGATTCTATGTCTCCCTCTCTCTCTGCCCCTTCCCTGCTTGTGCTCTGTCTCTCTCTGTCGCTCAAAAATAAATTAAAAAAAAAAGTAGGTGGCAAAGCATAGGGAGATTTATGAGGCTTGAAGGCAAATATCCACATTTTATTAGGACCTTCTTGATTGTAGTAGATCTTTGGGATTTCAAATTTAACATGGGATTTCACTTATTGGCAAGAGAGGTCATGTAGTATGGTAATTTATCACTTTGCTGAAGAATGTATTTGAATCACGTCTCTATTGAGGCTGATGTGCGTGAGCCCAACCTAGAATCTGGATTCATCCCATCACTCTGAGTTTTTTACTTAAAAGGTCTTCAACCATGGGTTGTAGCCATGGCTGATGTCCATTTGATGGAGTGGGAAAATTTGGAAGGCATATTCTGTATGATTTGTGTAAATCAGATCTTGTGTAAACCTGATCTTCTTAATCAGGTTATATACCTAAGAACAATGAGAAGTTTCTCAGGAACTTTTGTGTGTAGAATCTTGTATAATTTCTTAGAGGTTTATAAGGGGAAAAATGTAGGCTACAGTCTCTAAGGAAGTTTATATCCTAGTTACGCATTTCATATAATTTCCCACAAAGTTCACATAAATCACATAGTTATAATTACATAGTTGCGCATTAGTAAGTGTTCCATTTTATTCATTTTTCAACACACGAATGCTTTGAAGTAAAATAAGCAAATATTATAGGGGCGCCCAGGTGGCTCAGTTGGTTAAGCGTCCAACTTCGGCTCAGGTCATGATCTCACAGTCCGTGGGTTTGGACCTGGAAGCCTGGAGCCTGTTTCAGATTCTCTCTTTCTCTCTGCCCCTCCCCCACTCACACTCTGTCTCTCTCCCTCTCCCCCTCTCTCTCTCAAAAATAAACATTAAAAAAATTTTTTTAAAGAAAAGGAAGAAAAAATTATAACATTACAATTAAGATTTGTCGTGGAGGACTTCTTGGAAGAAGTCAACTTTGAAACAAATCCATCTATATCCCCTTGTGAGTATTCCATACTCACAATGAGATCTTAGGCAAAGGACAACCTTAGTGGTAGATGGATTGAACAGTAAACTCAGTAAGCTGCATGGTGTGATTTCACACACAGGGATAGTCTCTTAGTACTGGTGCCTAAGTTCTCCTCATAGTTTGGACAGTTCTCTACCTCACAGCTTTGTCATCTGTTGAGAGGTACTGATTCAGCCACTTGCCTTTGAAGGCAAATGTTTTTTGATCTTTTATTTAAAAGGACACAATTACTTTGGCTCCTGGGGATTGCCTGATATACAATGACAACTTTACATTTTCAGAGGTATTTTTAGAGTGAACAGATATTAATGAGGATCATATATATGAAAAAGGGGCCCTCTAAGAGCCTCTTTGTGGCTTCGGTATTCCAAGTTATTTGGGGGAAATTCTATTTTGAGCTCAGGACATGAAAACCGGAAGTAGATGAAAGGGTTTTATTTTTAAAGATGTGATATATACCTACAGTGGAATATTATTCATTCTTTAAAAAGAAAGAAATCCTGCCATTTGCATCAATGTGGATGAATCTAGAGGACATAATGCTACATGAAATTAGCCAGACACAGAAAGACAAATACTAACGGTCCACTTATATAGAATCTTAAATAGTCAGATGCATCAAAGCAGAGGATGGAACAGTGGTTGCCAGGCAGAGGGGAAGGGGAGAGATGTTGGTCAAAACACACACAGTTTCAGTTATGCAAGATGAGTAAGTTCTGGGCATCTAATAGGCAACATGGCAACTATAGTTTACAGTACTGCAGTATGCACTTGAAATTCACTAAGAGGGTAGATCCTACCCTCACCACAAAAACTTAGAAAGAAAGAATGAAAGAAAAAAAAATCGTAACTTGGTGAGGTGATGGATATGTTAGTTACTTGATTGTGAAGATCATTTCACAGTATATATGTTTATCAAAACATCAAGTTGTACACCCTAAATACACAGTTTCTGTTTTTCAGTTATAACTCAGTAATCCTGAAATATAAAAAAGCAAAGAGTAAAATACTATCATGTCTGTTTTCATACCGTAATGAAAAAACCAAAAGCAATGATGTTAGTTTTGGATTTTTCAGCTTGTTGACCTCTAGATCATAGGAAGAAGAATCTACCAGAGTACCAGAGCAGTTAATTTCACTGGAATAAGTATAAAGAATGAACATAGGAGAATTTTCAAAATGCAAGATGCTATCCCCAAAGGACATATTTAAATCTTGGAGGAAGGTGTCTTATGTATTTTGTAAGAGCACCCACGTTTATTTTGATATGATGCCATCATTGAGAAACGCTCCGGAATTGTACTTTAAAGGGGCTATTAAAAATCAGCCCTTAAGGCATGCTCATGATTTATCAGGTTTGATGGCTGGAATTAAGTCATGATGTGAAGATGCAAATGCTAGCATTATTCAAGCACCGGTGGACAACAGTGATGTTCTGGAATATTCTACTCCCACTCACTTCCACCATAACTTTCTAGGTTAAGTTTGTTGTTAAAAGAATTACACTTGACCCCTTGGCCCTATAATAACCTCTCTGAAGAAGGGATGTGTAGCATAAAATGTTAATCTTTGGCCAGAATGGCTTTGTTCCCTTTCTTATATATGTTTAATTATAATTTCATAAGGCAGCTAAACTTCATCAGCTTGTTTGTTTTAAAGAATTAGGCTTCATAAACAATACAACTTTACCCATACTTGCAGGGAGGGGGATAATGAATTGTTTGAATATTATTAAGAGCAATTTCTATAAGTACCTTCTAGAGTACCCTGACCAGAGAAGCTGGAATAATTACAGAAGATGGTTGTGCTATTTGCTTTATCTTATATCAGGCTTACTGACATTGATTCTTTCTGTTTTTCCTCCCCTCAGATGTACATCCAGACAACAACACTTACTGTCTCCATGAGTTTAAGTGCTTCAGTGTCTCTGGGCATGCTGTATATGCCCAAGGTTTATATTATAATTTTTCATCCAGAGCAGAATGTTCAAAAACGCAAGAGGAGCTTCAAGGCTGTGGTGACAGCTGCCACCATGCAAAGCAAACTGATCCAAAAAGGAAATGACAGACCAAATGGAGAAGTGAAAAGCGAACTCTGTGAGAGTCTTGAAACCAACAGTAAGTCATCCGTAGACTTTCCGATGGTCAAGAGCGGGAGCACTTCCTAATAGATGTACGTTGAACATCTTCTTCTTCTAGTCTTGGGGACTGTGCTGCAAGGTTCCAGGAGCATGATGGTACTTGCACACCATAAGACCGCAACAGCAGTTAGAACCATTTGGTTAGAACCAAATGATTTTAAGGCGAGTGGCCCTTCTTCAGAGCATAACCATGCACACAAAATCTCTTTTTCAAAGCATGACACTCATGTCTCCCTTTTGAGGCATTACCAAGCATCTGAAGCCTAGAACTATCTTCCACTTATTGAATTACCTTTTAGCACTTAGGAACTACCTTCCAATCTTTGTTAGTTCAATATTGGTTGCTCTTTATGGGTTTATTGGTTGCTTAAAGATCTTACGCAAGTAAGTTATATGCTATGTAGGTATTTAGGGAAATGAAACAACTAGTGAGCCAGCATGTTAGGTTCAATTATAGTTAATACTTATTTTCCCCAAATGGCCCCTTCTTGGACATATTAAGATAATTAGAGCTCTTCTCCGAAAGCCTCATGACCCTGAAAATCCTTTCTGCAGCCACCATTCCACTTGTCCCTCCCTCACCTACCTTCCTCTTCTGTGTAATCACCCCTGAAGAAGCACATGGTAATGATACACCAGTACCAAGCTAACCCAGTAGAGTTTAACTGGTCCATCTTGGTATCTATGGAAGAGTAGCAAATAGGTTGAAGATCTGTATTATAAAATACCAGATAGCTGAGTATAGCTAAAAATAGATATATAATCTTTATATTACATTTCTATAGATGGATCAAAAAATATAAAAGCTAAGGTTCTTGCATTAGACCTTAGATTTCCTGTCTTTTGGAAATACAACATACGTATCTAACAATGAAGGATAAAACCCTATGCAAAAATACTCTCTTCCTCTCAGATTCTTCCAGGGGACTGTATTCCCTATTCTCTGTACTTCTGACATGAAATACAGAGAAGATTAAGTGTGGATCTTATTTGATTTAGTGATTCTAACAACATAGAGTCTGCACTAGATTTATAAGCCTTTCCTTACATCAAGATTTGCAACTAAACATTGTCCACTCTATTGCCCCACATGGAAAAATGGGCTTAAAAGATAAATACGGATCAATTAAGCTTATTGGCTACAATAATTCCAAGTCTTTTTGGAATTATTGGTCAGATTTTCTGGGAAGATTGCCTTCAGCTCACTAATAACTAAATTTAGTCTTCTTGTAAATAAAGAAGCCTTGTAAGAATTCCACAAACATTCCCCACGTATTCACCTTTCTGCAAACATGAAACCTTAAGAAACTGCAAGAGAAGTCATGATAAGGATGGGTTTTTGTAACAAATGATTATAATCATCTTTGATTATAGGTAAGCAATTTAGTAATAATGGGCCTATTTGGTCTTTTAGCAAAAGATGCACTATAACTACTATCAAAAATGTCAGAGTTCAATGCTTGCGATTTGAGGGCAGAATTTTACCTGTGTTTTTCTACCTTGAAAGCATCAGTGCAGCAAGTTAAAACTCATTGTAGGATGCCAGTAGACTTCTATTGGCCAGCTGTTGACATTTCCTACTATAACTCATCACCGTCTGTAGTCAGACTTATTTTTTAGCAATAATCCAGAAAACTTTATATAATATGGTTGCAAATGGGAACAACCAAACATACACTGAAATAAAATTGGTTACCCCAGACGGACTTCTGGAAAGTGGTGGGAGAAAGAAGTCAATAAACTTTTTCCACACTTTTAAAAAATAAATAGGTTCCCTGAAGAGGAATATTCCCAGCTCTGATAAAGACTAATCCCATATATAATTGAAGTAAGTCTCATATGTTTCGTTGTCCTGTTATTTTCTGCTGATGTTGAAATGGAAATTATGTAGCAAGCATGCATTTCCCTATTTTCTCTGAAATAAGAATGAAAGGTTTTAAATGTAGGGGCTGTATGGAAGGTAAGCCTGTACAATTCTGGAGGAGTCAGGTGCTCACTTTTGGAAGGTAAAAGAAAGTACAAAAGGTGAACCAAGGTAAAGCCAATTGTTACCTGAAAGATGGTTAAACTGTACTTTGTGACTTTAGTATATTCATCTTGTATAGTAGTTTGGATTTTGATAAATTGGGTCCAGATGATGTGATTATAGTGTATACATTCAGGAGAGACAGTGTATGAAAACTTCACAATCCCCCTCCAGGTAACCATTGTTGACCTTTGTTCACTTGCATAAGAAACTTTCATGGACTCCATGTGTTCCCATTACCTTTACTACATGTACTAGTGGTTTTAGTTGAGGCAAAAGTCTTCTAAAATCACATTCTCTACAAGTATCAATAACCCTAATCACTTAAATGCAGCGCTTTTCTTCTAAAAGTGTGTCTCATGTCTTTAGAAGTAGAATTGAATATTGGAAAAGTCTTTGTCCTTCAACTCCCTGTAACTAGGACCATACCTCCTCAGATTTAAAATAGCTCCTCTTGAGATGGGTGGAGTCCATTCTCAGGTCTCAAATCAAGGGCTAATTAATCCACTGGAATAGTATCCATGTTGCTGCATTCTCATACTTTCTGCTATGAGACTTGTGATAAGTCACCATTACTACAGTGAGGTGATAATGACACATGAGAAAGTATCTTGTCAACTACAAATCACCAAGCAAGGTAGACATGTCATTGCTGCGTTGAAAATGTAGATTGCTCTGTCATTAATAGAAAAGACTTAAAATTCAAAAACTACTGTTTTAGCATTCCTCTTTCTTCTTTTTAACACGTGGAGGATTTTGACAATTATGGCTACTATTCCACTGTTGAGATTTTTTTTCTAATTACCAGTGTATTTATGATGTACATGCAATAATGCTTTTCCTTCTGGGGCGCCTGGGTGGCTCAGTTGGTTAAGCATTCAACTTCAGCTCAGGTCATGATCTCATGGTCTGTGAGTTCGAGCCCTGCATTGGGCTCTGCGCTGATAGCTCGGAGCCTGGAGCCTGTTTCAGATTCTGTGTCTCCCTAGTTCTCTGCCCCTCCCCTGTTCATGCTCTGTCTCTGTCTCAAAAATAAATAAACATTAAAAAAATTTTTTTTGATAACGTTTTTCCTTCGTGTCCATGCAGTCTATAAATCCATTACACTTAGAAACTTCATCGTAAAGATTATTTGTTAATGCCAGAAATTCTGGCCACATAATTAAGGTCTTAAAGCTTCAAAAGCTATGCAGAGTAAGTATAAGTAATGTGAAGCGTGAAGGGAGACCAATGAGTCCATGTTAATTACTGAATTTGCAGAGTACTACATTTCACAAAGAAGGTCAAGTGTTGTTCCATAAAAGCATGTGGGAAGGGAGTTAGAAACAAAGTTGACTTGTATGAATTTATCAACTGTACCCAATTAACAAATGCTGTTAACATGGTATTCCTTAAGCTATGTTCATGAATAATTCATGAGCACAGCTGCTGCTGGAGGTGGAACTGCTCTCTGTAACTTATGAACACAGCGTGGTGTCCACAAGGCAATTCACTATCGCTGTATCCCCAAACCGATTGTCATATAAGCTTAGTCACTGCCACTGTAAAAACTCCCTAGTAACTCACATGTACATCTCTGATCCATTTCACTCTGTAATACTTCCAGGATAAAGATTCTCACAAGACTTCTGCCTTCCACACTCTGTCCCTCATCATTGTTTTCAAGTTGACTAAATCATCCATGTCCACAGCCTTTTATCTAACCACTAGAAAAATTAAGATGACTTTCCTTTTGTAAATTACAGTCTCATTTCTCAGTAGAATTCTACCATCTTTTTCCCTGGAGATAACTTCAAAGAGTTCAAAAAATGAAGTATGAGTCTCAAAGTTGGAATGGTCCTTGAATGGTCTGATCCAAATCACTTTCTGTTAAATTAACATCTTCTGAATACCATCTTCTTCAAGGTCTTTTTGGCTCTTGTTCCTCTATTTTGGCCATAATTTTTCTTTGCAGCTATCTACACACTTGATAAATATTTTAGCTACTGTTGAGGATATTGAAGAGGACAGGAAGTTGAACAAGCATTTTGAGGGTTATTTTTCTAAGTCTTATGACAATTTTTCTTCATCTTTCTTCAAAGACTATATGAAAGTCCTTCACAAACACAGTTGAAGTACAGATTTCTGTGTTTGTGTTTCTTACAGGAAATTTAGAGATATATGAGAGCATTATGTATTTAGAAATAGGGGCACCTGGGTGGCTCAGTCAGTTAAGCATCTGACTTCGGCTCAGATCATGATCTCGCAGTTTGTGAGTTTGAGCCCCTCGTCTGCACCATCAGTGCAGAGACTGAGATTCTCTCTCTCCCTCTCTCTCTCTCTCTCTCTCCCTTCTCCACTTGTGCACACACTCTCTCTCTAAAAATAAGTAAACTTCAAAAAACAAAGAAATAAAAAAAATTTAAGCGCACAAGCATAAAAATCATTGTATTTCCCTTCATGCCAAACCCAATGTAACAGACATGTAGTCTTTTGGAAGGGGTGAGTAGGAAAGCAGGATTCCATAGGCATTCTCCCGCGCGGCAGCCAGCCGCTTCTCCACAAACCTACTTCACCTCCATCCTCACAAAAACCCAAAGTTGTGGGTTTTGGAACAGTGATGAAACTGAGGCCCAGTGACTTGGTTCACTGATCTTTTTAAGCTCATTTTATGGGGAACAGAATGTATTTTATTTTATTTTTTTAAATTTTTTAGCGTTTTTATTTTTGAGACAGGGAGAGACAGAGCATGAACAGGAGAGGGTCAGAGAGAGGGAGACACAGAATCTGAAACAGGCCCCAGGCTCGGAGCTGTCAGCACAGAGCCCGATGCGGGGCTCGAACTCACAGACCGCGAGATCATGACCTAGGCCGAAGTCGGCCGCTTAACCGACTGAGCCACCCAGGCGCCCCCAGAATGTATTTTAAAACCAGGTCTAAAACCTCCTTCTTTTCCATGTGCCACGATAACCTAGAAGTGTGAGCAGTGGAGATGAGAGAAGCAGATATGACAGCTAAGTTGGGCACGAATCTCATAATATTCAATGAAATAAAAAATAGTAAAAACACATATGCTTTGGGGCCCTTGAGGGGCTCAGTTGGTTGAGTGACCAACTTTGGTTCAGGTCATGATCTCACAGTTCGTGAGCTAGAGCCCCACGTTGGGCTCTGTGCTGACAGCTCAGAACCTGGAGCCTGCTTCGGATTCTGTGTATCCCTCCCTCTCTGCCCTCTCCCACTCATGCTCTGTCTCTCTCTCGCAAAGAAAAAATAAATATTAAAAAAAATTATAAAAAAAAACATGTATGCTTAGCACTTCCTTAGACTCTCTGCATTTATTTTTTTTCTGACAGTGAACTTTGATCTCAGTCTCTAGTAAGAACTTGTCTGGTCAATTATGATATTGATGTAAATGAAAGTGGAATGAGTCTGATTGCCAGTTGTTTCAAAGGAGGAGCTTTATAATGTGCTTATTTAATATTCAAGAACTAAATAATTCTCTAAAAATCTGTTTCATCCTGAATTGGATTATGTAGTGAAACATACACATGTTTAGCATCATTTCATATCTTTCCTCTTATGATTCTGCACTGCAGAATCCCACGGAAAAATAGGACATCACATTTGAAATTTAGAACAGAGATTTATTCCATCACATCTTTCAAAAAACCAAAGGAATTATTTGGGTTTAAGTTGATATTCTCTGAAAATGTAGGCATGAGTATAAATTTGAATTAGAATACTTTGTTATTCATATTTTTCTAATAATCCTACAATAATAGGTTTTACTTCATAGTGAGTTGGTACCAGAACAATTAAATATTTATTTCCTTCTTTGAGCCTTTTTTATTTTTAAGCATCTCCATTTGTATCCTTTGTTGAAACCAGAGCATAAATATGTATTGGCAATGCACATATTTACTTTAATATTTACAAATATTCCATGTACTTTATATTTTACTATGTTCTCTTCTAGAGTCTAAAAGCATTATTTCTTTTTAAGTGGAAAATACTCATTCTCAAAGCACAACTAGTTACACTTACCTGTTTTTGGTCATCAAATCAGACTCAAAGACTTGATGTCTTTTACTTAGGTTGTAAACGTTTTTTTGTCTTTTTCAGGACAGATAATTTATGTGTTATTTCATTTTTCATATTGTATATCTTTGTTACTCAAAACACACATTTAAATTGAATTTCACCTAAATTTATTAAAGATTAGGACTTTTCCATTTTTAGTTTTCTGCTAAACACTTATACTATAAATAAGACCAGTGGTTTTACAGATTAAAACTGCTGCTGCATTATTATTCCTGTGATCACCGATTTCCTACTACATGATTTAAAAAGTAACGTGTAAAAACCAAATATCATAAAAGTGATGATTATAGGATGTGAATTTTAAAATCATTGTAGCAAAATAATTTATTACTATCTACTATTAATTTGTCTTACTTTGTCTTAACAGCTTCCTCTACTAAGACAACATATATCAGCTACAGCAATCATTCAATCTGAAACAGGAAAATGGTAGAATATGAAGAAATCTGGTATGTGATCTTAATAAACATGACACCACCAAAACCCACTCCTGGAGATCTCTGTAGACTACAATCAATCAAATCAATAGTCAATCTTGTAAGGAACAAAAAGTAGCCATGAGCCAAAAGTATCAATAAACAGAGTGAAAAAAAAAAATATTTTATACAGTACAACCAATGAGTGTCAAGCTAAAATATTGCTTACTCATAAGCAGTTTAAAAAAAATCACAAAAGGAAAACTAATGTTAGCTTGTGAAAAAAAATGCTGTTGAAATAAACCATGTCTGATGTTATTCTTGTAAGTATTTTTCTGTGATTGTGAGAACTCCCGTTCCTGTCCCACCTTGTTCAACTTGTATAAGACAATGAATCTGTTTCTTGTAATGGCTGACCGGATTGAAGCCCTGGGTTGTGCTAAAAATAAATGCAATGGTTGACGCATGCACTTTTTTTATACAAATAATTTATTTCTAATAATAAAGGAATGTTTTGCAAATGTTGAGAGTTGTTTCGTTCCAGTTTTAAAGACAAGGAACACTCTTTCCAGTCGGCATTTCTGCTGGTAGCTCCTGAGGTAGAAGCCTTAGTACTCCATGGTAATACAACTTCCTCAAGGACTGTGATTTTGTACATTCATGTGTACACGAAGAAGACTGTCTTTTATTCCTCTATTAAAAAGCATTATTTGTGTAAGATTTTGCGAATGTTTCAAAATCGATGTGGTAACTTTACATAGTAATTGCTTTTTTATGAATAATCAATCAATAGCTTGAGGTAAATTGCCTCAAGTATTATAATTAATGAATGAGGAGTTAAACTTCACTACGGAGAATGTAATTTGAAAATCACCATCTAAAAGCATATGGTAGAGTCACTGAAATTCTCCATTTTCTAAGTCAAACCTTTCGCATAACGAAATAGTTCAAGGTATGTGCTCTTAACCTTTTCTTACCTGAGCCTGGTATGCATTGCAATCTGTGAAGTAATGGGCCTTACCCAGTACATTCCTCAAAGCACAGAATTAGCATATTTATTCCCTTGGCATCACTAAAGAAACCACAGTTCAGATAACATGTCAATGCTTTCTTATTTTCCAAATGAAAACATTCATTGGTTCATAGAACAGTATCATTAAAGAGAGAAAACAGGAAGCCTATGTCCTGCTAATAAACCATGCTAGGATGGGTAAAAGAAGCCTGTTAAAGTCTTTCAAATCTGTTACCACTTTCGTCAGGGGCTTCTCAGTTCTATACAATCCCAGACATCCATCAAGTCAATGGGTCTCTACAATCATTTTGTTAGTAAATGTTCTCTCTGCTGACTTAGCTTGGATGGCTCATTGCACTCCTAATAGATACAAAGAACGATCTATGCTCTGTACCTTCAACCCAGATATTGACAGTCACTTTATTTAATAGAGACTTGAAGTAGCACAGCTCAGGCTCTTTCACCAGGTAGTAACATTTCCTAGATACCTACACAGACGGAAAGCTGCATACAGAGGGAAAAGTATACTTACTGACCTTTGGTTAAGTTTCTCCTAGTAGTATTTATTTGTAGACGATATTTAAATCAAGGAGTGAGAGCATTATTTTCAAAATTGCAGACAATCTGAGTTACTGATAAACACAATCCTGTAATCAGGATCCTAAACCCACCTCTAGGTGTGCCTTTCTAGATAAACATAACTGAAAAAAAAATCATATACTCACATTTAGTATATATTATTGTGCCATGTAGCTGAGAACCAATAGCCATACCAAGAAAAGTAAGTGTAGCTGTATTTTAATTCTTAAATTGACACTTTCCTTTGTACTGAAGATTATTAGTGGTTTTTAAAGATTTTTGACTTAATTTTAATTAGTAAGGATCCATATGTTTGGTTGAGAAAAATGCTTGACTGTTACAAGCCTAGCATTTCTTTCAGAGAGCAAAATTCAAGTATGTTTTCACTTACTAATTGACTCTAATCTCGGTAAGTGGATGCAACAGGGTAATTATGAGAGCGGAGCTGGCTCTCAGGCCAAAGGTCGGTTATTATTTTTTTAAGGGCTTGAGGAAAAAAAATAAAATATTAAGCATAATTCATGACATTTCAAAATTGTTCTTCCTATTACAAACTTACCAATGGCTTATTTTTTCTAGGTACTTTTATAAATAATTGATACGTGTTTGGTGTTCTACAAAATCTTAACTCACAACAGAGTTGAATAATAGTTCTTAGAGATGTATATATCCCAATCATCCTTTACAGATTACCTTGGGGGAACTTTTTCTTCCTGATGAAAATGATCACCCTCCCCAGGCACTGGGATGATAAACACCCACGTTATAGCAGGAGCTGGAGAATTCTGACCTCCACTGTGTTTTTTTTTTCTTTCTCAGGGATTTCGCTGAGGGCTCAGGAGGCAGTCCTATAGGCTGGAACAATGTAGGAAGGCATCCTGTAAGGGGAAGGATTTAGCATGTGCTAGTAGTGGTTCATAAGTCCTGTGCTTTAAAATGAACTGCCTGTGTACTATAGATAAGCAAATGCAAAGTTGCATGGAAAAACCGGTATTATATTCTTCGGAATCGACCTTGTGTTTTATTCTGGCCAAGAAACCTCGCATCTAATCTCAGCATGCCAGAGGGAATGCTAAAAATGTAGCCCAAGGTAATATTCAGCAAATGTCACTAGTAGACAGTGAGCAATATATTAGTGTGACCTTGGGCCAAATCTGACCTCCATTTAAAACAAAAAAATTTAGCTCATACTAGTTAATGTTTCAATGTGTCTAAATCACTGACGGTTGATCTGTCCCAAACTACTTTTCTTTGTAAGAACAACTACTCATAAATTTAAACTTGAAGGATGATCATTATGAACATGAATAGGAACTGAATGGCTAACTTAATTTTTAGAATTAAAAAAAAAAATGTTACCAAAAGCATTATTTCAGATGAACAGGATTTTACTTTAATTTAAATTACCATAATATAGGAAATCTCACTGGGAACAGAAGTTTGTATCTTCTATATTTTCTTCTCCTCTTGACTCTATATTCTCTATTATTTACTGATGACAGTGTCAAAAAACTATTAAAAATCTTCAAGATTACATTAGCTGACCCTGATATTTATTCAGTCAGAAAGGGGAAGGAATAGCCTTCTTAATGTCTATTATGAAACTTACCAATCTCTCATTGCATTTATTTAATTTCCTTTATTGTCCATCTTTTGGAATAAAATTGCTAAAAATAACAATGTCATCCAATCGTGGGAATAAAATTGCTAAAAACAACAATGAAGTTGTATGAAAGGATGAGCGAGAAATAATACCAAATAGTAGAATATGCTGATCATACGTAATCATCTTTCGAAATGTTTCTTTTGCTCTCATTATGGTTCCCCTTTGATCAAGATATGAATAATGAAGAACAACTTGACCATAGCTAGAAGAAAAGATTGCCTTAAGAAATTATGTCTGTGAACGTTTAGAAACTTGCTGATGGTCACTGTTGGGAAGTGCTACATTAAAGGCACAGCAGCACAAAGCATAACAGTAATTGTTTTTAAAATGTATTTCCTGTGACTATTCTCTTTCAGTTTTCTCCTCTTTAAAATTTTTGCAGTATACCTTTGATGATGTTGCTACCTGTGGCTGCCATTGTTTCTCATTTAATTTAATACTTCAGTAGGACATTCAGAATATTGTTCTCTCTGTTGAGCTCGGTGTAAAGTCTTGTATCAGATTTTGACTTACATATCTGCTTTTGGAGTGATAAGGGCAGAGAAAAAAAATCTGCAACATATTTTTTTTTCTAATTGCCTACTGTTTAAGTAGCTTAGGCAGAGCTAACTTTGACAAATACTTGTTACACAGTCATGAAAGTCAAGCAGAGACTAGGAACTATGAAGAAACACGAATGGACTGTGTTATGACTTGGGTGGGAGGTAGGGGTGATGTGGTTGTAAAAAACAGGAAAGATAAATGACAAATGTAATATTTCCATTTTCAAAGCAAGCGTAAAATTATTTACCAATGAATTATAAGTCCCATTAAGTAAGCTTACTAGAACACAGAATGGCGTTTGAGAGCTAATGAAGAAACTTGGGATATTAAAGCATAATTTTGAAAGTTAAAAATATAACTCTACTACGGAGGTAAAATTAAAAAAAGTCAAGGATTTTACTCAACTCATTAACAAACGAGGGAACCAGTAAGATGTTAAAAATAGTTGAAAGAGCATTTGAGAAGCTAGTAACACAGACACCTATCTGAATATACAGGTGGGTAAGTCCAAGAGCTGGATACAAAACTAGTTTTGTGTCTCATATAGTACAATAAACTATAAACATTGAGGTTTTCTATTTCATTGGACAGATACTATTTGAACCTACTCAATAAAAATCAACAAATTAACCCCTGTACCTCAGAGCTGGGAAGTAACCACACTGACAAATCTAGTGCTGCACTGGAAGAATAACCATTAATAGCCTTTGCCTATTTCCAAGTTTTGGATTTTCTGATGAGTCATATTTCACTGTTTTACTTCCCCTAGTTCCAAGCATTATGTTACCAGTAGTTGTATGATAAAGATCCTACACACACCCAAAATCATATTAAGAATGATCTAAGTGAGTAACGAAAGAGCTCTGGAATGAGGCTGTGTTTTAATTATTCTTTCCTGTCTTTACTCTTTGGAGACAGAGTAATTCAGAGGCTGGATAGAATTAGATGGTATGGAGGATAAATGTGAATAAGTGTGTGGCTGCCTTCAGCTAACAGTTCCCTGACAGTTCTACAAATAATCTGTGAACGTGTGACTTCTTCCTTTTGCCCCCTGGGTGCTGTCACCTCTAGTGCGCATTTTCCCTCCCTTTCTGTAGTATATTACCCTAAAAGGGGAAATGTGCTTTTCAACAGTATTTCTGAAGATGACAAATCACGGATAATCTACTGTGTCTCCATGCCTACCTCCTATTTGTTTTTGGCTATTAAATCTGGCCTATCCTGACAGACTCTTTGAGGATCCACTGGCATCTTCCAGGCAGCAAGAATGAAATCTCCTCAGTTAAAGGGTGGGAGTGGAGAGAGGACAGGTGTATGAAGAGAGCTCTGCTTTTCCAAAATATCCTAGAATTTAAGCACCCCATCTACCCCCTCGCTTCCCTCTGGTGCTCTGGGCTCTGCAGAGCAGGTTAACGGTGGGTGTAGGGACTCTCTCCGCATATGGAACCCAGTTTCTGAATGCAGGACTAAAAGCATTGGCACTCAGCGGTCCCTTTTATGGATCTTTACTAATATCCTGGGAGAAGGAAGAGGGGGGCCGTATGAGCCAAATTATAAAATAGATGAAATGTGGTTTATTGATTTTTTTTCTGTTTTTCTGTTGTTTCTTCTTATAACGTTCTTGAACTTCTTTATACCTCTTGACAACGTCACCCAGGTGACCAATATCCTCAGTGTATCTCCTAGGTACTCAGAGATCCCCTTTTCTCACTTTCCATCTTTAGACTCACTAATATTTTCCTGTGCTCCAGTGCCTCAATCCCAAATTACTTTTCTAGTCAAAGAGGCACATCAAAGAGGCATATCGGAGGCCCCCAGGGAAGCTACTGTAGCTGGATTTTAAGCAATGACTTAAAATATAATTAAAACCATTTATTCATTTTCTTTAGAAACTCCTTACTGAGGGTGTGCTATGTAGCCAGTGTTATAGGTGCTGAGAACAGTGAATTAAAAAACAAAACAAAACAACAAAAACAACCCTGACTCTCAAGGCATTTATATTTCTGTGGGAGAGATAAGGAGTGAACAATATAAATATAAGATAAATATATAAATATAGGATGTGTTAGTGATAATGCTGAGAAGAAAATCCAAGAAAGTGGATAGGAAATAGGTTAGGTAGTAGCATTTGTAGAGCACAGGGTTGAAACTTTAGGTTGAGTGGCTGAGGAAGGTGACATTGATTAAAGGCCTGAAGAAAATGAGGGACTGATGTGAGCAGTGTCTTGGGGGAAGAGAATTCTAGGCAGAGGGGGGCAGCAAGGTGACAGGTCCTGAAGCAGGAGCAGGTCTAAACCAGGGCAAGGTGAAGGGTGGGGGGTGGGGTGCATTACAAGATCTTGTGGGGCCTTGTAGGTTACCAAAAAACTATTACACTGAGTGACAGGAGTGTTTACAGAGTTTTGAGCAAAGGAGTGACATAACGGGTCCTAATTTTAATTGAGTATTTAAAAAAAAATTTTTTTATGTTTGATTATTTTTGAGAGAGTGTGTGCGAGCGGACACACGTGGGTGCGAGCAAGTCGGGGAGGGGCAGAGAGAGAGGGAGACAGAGGAT
This sequence comes from Panthera uncia, assembly GCF_023721935.1. Taxonomy (NCBI): domain Eukaryota; kingdom Metazoa; phylum Chordata; class Mammalia; order Carnivora; family Felidae; genus Panthera; species Panthera uncia. The sequence goes on along the minus strand of NC_064816.1, from coordinate 137,902,954 downwards.
CCAAAGCAGACTCTGTGCTGACAGCAGAGAGCCTGATGCAGGGCTTGAACTCACGAACCAGGAGATAATGACCTGAGAAGTCAGACTCTTAACCTTAACCAACCGAGCCACCCAAGTGTCCCTGATTGAGTCTTTCTGACTATTGAGAGGAGATTAGCCTCAAAGAAGCAATAGCAGAAGTACAGACACCAGTTAGAAGCCTGTTGGATGATCCCGGGTAGAGATGCTCTAGGGTGGGGCAGAGCAGAGTACTGGAGGTAAGGAACAATGCTTCAATTCCATGTATATTTTGACAAGATCTTACGAATGGGTTGATGGATTAGAGAGAGAAAGGCCATTCCAGGGCTTCTGACATGAGTTGCTGAAAGAGTGCTGTTGCTTTTCACTGAAATGGGGGAGATTTGAGAAAAACGAGTTGAGGGAAATACAGCTCCTTAATTTGCATTTTTAAAGAGGCCTGGATCATTAATTAGAATAGCTCTAAAAATCCTGGGATAAATTTGAGGACAAGAAATACTATGAGAACGAGTGTTTGTTCCCTCTGAGATATTTTCAGCAGGGTTTCAGATCTTCTTCTGATGTCACCAAACCCTATTCTCTTCTCTCAGCTCCCCATCTCAGACTAAATCCTGAACTGATTTTTTTCTTCTTCCTAGCTTCCCTCTACAGGCCTTTTGTATCCCAGTTCTATTGTGGTTATTTTCACATTTGATTATTGTAGTTGTTTTTGATATTGTGTTGTTTTCTCCAAGGAGCGGAGTGTAAGCTATTGTGTCAGCTTTCAATCCCTGACTTTCTATTTCCTTGGCTTCTGGTTATTTAAAAATGAATGGTGCTCCTCAGGATCTAGTACAGGAAAAGTATCCTTTACCCCCAATCTTTTATCCTAATCAAGACTCTTTCTTTGTCCAGGAAGGTCAACCGCCTTCTCGAGAAGCATAACTTTCTGCCTGGAGCACAGGATAAGTAAATAAGGGGAGAGCGGCTGAAATTATAAACATGAAGGGCTGCAGGAGTATACTCCTTTGGTTATGTTGTCTTCTAGGATACAAGCTTCCTAATTTCAAGGGCTTGCCTTTTTTTTTATTTTTTAGTTCATTCATTCAATCATTCACTTATTCACTCTTCCAATAAGAACAATGAGAAAAGTCCTATATTCCTGTGTAGAGATGCAAAACCTTACTAGCTGGGAGGGATGGTAAGATACCTCATAATGATAATTACAATAATTACAATAATTGTTATTATAATAGGTAAGATTAGGCTGCTCCTAGTTTATGTCAGACAGCTTGCTAAATGCTATACTAGAATAAATCCTGCAACAGCCTTGTGGTATGGGTATTATTACTCCTGTTTATGGATGATGCGATGGAGACAAAGGTTGATTATCTAATTTGCTGGAGATTAAATAGCATATAGGTGCAGAGCTTGCATAGAGCTGTATAGTATCAGACAGCATGTGTCGGCTGAGAGGACGTAATAGGGGTCAGCTGGGAAAATTAGGCATAAGTCTATGACAGAAGTTCCTGGAATCCTCTGATTTGATTTCAGATATCAATATGCTGTATGCTACAACCTATTCTAGGAGAGCTATCCAACCTTCTTAGCTTTGGGAAATATATTTAGAGGGAGGGATATCCTTTGGATAAATTCAAGTTAACGGCAACATTTTTTATTTGATTAGGAGTTTTTGTTTTTATTGAGTTGTTTCTAATGTGCAGTTCTTAAAGTTATGCATGCACATCACAAGACCAGATATGGAATGTAGCCCTATTTCCTCATGGTTCACGATTCCTCTTGTTAAAAAACTTTCAAATACTATGAAAGAAATCAGGAAAAAAAATTGACAAGACTACTTGGGGGATTTATTTACAACTTAGGGTTAAGTTCACCTGTCAACTTAGTTTTATAGGTTGCTATATTTAAAGTAACTATTCAGGGGCACCTGGGTGGCTCAGTCGGTTAAGCGTCTGACTTTGGCTCAGGTCATGATCTCACGGTCCGTGAGTTCAAGCCCTGCATCGGGCTCTGTGCTGACAGCTCAGAGCCTGGAGCCTGCTTCCGATTCTGTGTCTCCCTCTCTCTCTGACCCTCCCCCATTCATGCTCTCTCTCTGTCTCAAAAGTAAATAAACGTTAAAAAAAAAATTTTTTTTTAAGTAACTTTATTCAGAAAGTTCATTCAAATAATTTGCAAATTTGTTATTATACCATTAGGATGGCAAGCCATGATTGTTTCTTTCATGCACAAGTAGTTTCTTGAGTAACTAGTGCATGATCTCCTTCATAAGATATACATTATCATAACGTCTTTCAGATAGAAAGATCAGAGCTGAAGATTGCTAAAGTTCAGTGTCAAATCATCCACCAGTAATTGAGCCAAGAAAAGAACACAATCCACAATGCTGGGCTAATACCCCCCTCTCTTAGACCACATGGACCCAGATTTCATCATTCTGCCTTCAACGCTGTTATTACCTAAGAGTTTTTCCTGGGCCCACAACCTTAGTATCATTAGCAGAAGATGTTTACATTCTTCTTTATTATTTTTTTTAATTTTAGAAAGCGTGTGTGAGCTGGGGAGAGGGGCAGAGGGAGAGTGAGAGAGAATCTTAAGCAGGCTCCACACTCAGTGCAGAGCGCAACATGGGGCTTGATCCCACGACCCTGGGATCATGACCTGAGCAGCAATCAAGAGTCAACCAGCTGAGCCAACCAGGCACTCCAGGTGTCTACGTTCTTGAAGTCTATTAGAGTGGAAACTCATGGCAAAGCAAAAAGAGACCTTGCTGTTTTCTTATTGGATGATTGCTTTCTTATTCTTCCAGGTAAGAAGGAAGAGGGAAGTGTCTGCATACTCAGCTGCCAATTACCTTTGCTCGTACTATACTGGATTCGGTAATCAATTTGGGAAAAAGGTTTTCCAGGTGTTTTCAAGTTGTAACAGTCTGAATCCATCCGGTCCTCTCCCACATATCCTCTGCACTACTCTCTCTCTCCTACATACACGATGTTTTTTAAGAAGCAAAAACTAGACCCAGTTTGAGTTATGTAAAAGGGAAATTTCAAATTCAAAAATCGTTATACCGATTTATGGATTGTAGCTGGATTTTAGAACATATGTCTTCTATCAGCAGGAATCTGAGATGTGAAATAGATCTTTAATGGATCCCTGGGGCTGCTGGATGGGCACAATAGTCCATAATGACTTTATGGAGTAGGTCAGTGAACCAGAACACAGAAGGGTTTATGTGATAGGCCTTAACCGTTAGGAAGAAGCTATAAAGTCTATTGTAGCAAAAACCTCACTCTTCGGAATGTACCTAAATACCAATTTACACAGTAGGGATTTTTAACTAACAGTAACAGCTGTCCCCCACTAAGGAGATATTTTTTTTTACTCATAACCAATAAGAGAATTTGGATGCTTAGACATATTTAATTTCTAAGTATATTGACTGCATAGTATTCAAATATAATTACCATATTTATGGGTCTCATTCTGCCTACAGAATATAAAAGTGACATGTTTAATATGAATAATAAAGAGAAAATGTCTTCTTGGTATATTCCTTATTGCTGTCAGCTTTAGGAAGTGTGTTCAAATATGTTGTAATTTAATTTTCACCATTAATACATAATAATGATTCCTTCTTTCAATCATTATATGTTCTGAGGTTAGCATTAAAATCCAGGAGGAAGTGACTCATGCTGAATTAAACTAAATAAATATTTTTAAATCACTTTGAACAGGCCAGAATGACAAAATTCAACCATGGAACTGAAATATTTAGTGGAGGGATTTTGTTTAGAGGTTCTACACAGGTCACTAGCATTCCTACATGCTGAAAAAAAATTTTTTTTGAACTTTTAATAGCTGGATAAAATCCAATTATTATCACATAGACTATACATACTTATTTTCAGTGAAAAATTTAGCAGTAAATATTTGGAGTATTTTCTAAAATTGTATGACTTTTTTTTTAAACGTTTATTTTTGAGAGACAGAGAGAGATAGAGCATGAGTGGAGGAGGGTCAGAGAGAGAGGGAAACACAGAATCTGAAGCAGGCTCCAGGCTCTGAGCTGTCAGCACAGAGCCCGATGTGGGGCTCGAACTCAATAGACCACGAGATCATGACCTGAGCTGAAGTCGGACCCTTAACCGACTGAACCACCCACGTGCCCCATAAAATTGTATGATTTTTAAGGCATAATTTAAATATTATGAGTATGACATAGTCCCTTGACCTACCAAGCTGGCTGGCATCATTTTTTAAGCATGAAAATATAAGGAAAAGAAGAGTGTACACTTCATATGATGAAGATTTTGTAAATGAAAATATATAAAGCCAGGGTGTCTGGGTGACTCAGTTGGTTAAGCACCTGATTCTTGATTTCGGCTCAGGTCATGATCTCACGGTTTGTGGGTTTGATCCCTGTGTCCAGTGAGCTCCACGCTGAGAGCACAGAGTCTGCTTGGAATTCTCTTTCTCTGTCTGGCCTTCCCTCACGCATGCACATGCTCCCTCTCTCAAAATAAATAAACTTTAAAAAATAAAATAAAAGCATTTATTCTTTAAATATATATGTATGTATGTATACACAGAGAGAGAGAGAGAGAGAGCCTATATAAATATATACGGGTATGTCATTTTACAGGATAGGCAAGAAGCTAACAGAGAGCTCAGTTCTCATGTTTCTACCACACACGTACATTAACATCTCACCATGCTGGGCACCATCAAAGGACCATTTAAGAACTAGGCCTTTTAAAATAATCTATAAATCTGTAAGTCTAAAATTACTTCAAAATAAAAGTTTTTAAAAATCCATAAATCTGCCTCACCTCTCTTCTTTGATGAGTACTCATGAGCTCCAGAAGTTTCCTTTGAGGGTAAACTGGGGCACAGATATTTCATAAACCAATTAAAATGAAAACACTTTATGGATGGTTTTTATCCAGTGGTTTCTCCAAGGCTGAGCAGAACACCACTGCATCAGGGGCAACAGGGATGTGGTTTAAAATGTCGATTATGGGGCGCCTGAGTGGCTCAGTCGGTTAAGTGTCCGACTTCAGCTCAGGTCATGATCTCACAGCCTGTGAGGTCAAGCCCCGTGTCGGGCTCTGTGCTGACAGCTCGGAGCCTGCAGCCTGCTGCAATTCTGTGTCTCCCTCTTTCTCTGTCCCTACCCTGCTTGTGCTCTCTGTCTCTCATAAATGAATAAATGTTAAAAAATAAAAAATAAAATAAAATAAAAGGTCGATTATGAAGTCCTGTTTAAGACCTGCTGAATTAGAATTTCAGGGTATGGGGTTTGAGAATCTGCATTTTAAATGTGTACCTCTGAGCATCTAGTGTTCAGTAAGTTTGATGACCACTGTGTTGGATGAGTTGGAGGAACCTTTATCCTATAAATGGCCCATGAACACAATGCATTTTAAGTACAGTTTTTGTTGTCAAATTTTACTATTTTTTAGCCCAACTTCTATAGGTTCTTTGTACTACACTCTAATTACTTATAAGTGTATGAAGGTTTTAACTATGAAACTATAGTAGAGTTTTCAATGGCCATGACTATTTATGGTTCCTATATGACATGAAAGCTCTATCTTGGCTTTTTCCTTGGTCTAAATGAAAAGTCTTTACCATACAGTAGTGATTTACTTTTCTCTAATAAATTCTAGGGCCAATAACATCTACTTTTCAGTCTGGCAAACTAGAGAAGGCTTTCATCGAATCTTGCTCTACACCCCCTTCCCACCCCAGACAGTAGAATTACACTTAAACACTCAATGAATAATAGGGGTCATCGTCCCACCAATAGTTTGGTCTTGTATCTCAAGCAAGGAGTAAAAATTAAATACAGTTTATCATGTTGTGGCTTCCTAAGGAGTAAATATGGAATGGCCAAATATGTTCAATTCTAACTATTGGCTATACTGTGAGACCACTTTATGGGAATTACAAATTATTCTTTAAGAATTCCAAAAATATTGAGCTGTGTGCAAACCTAGGTTTAATATATCCTCTCTCTTCTTTGTCCACATTATTGCCTCATGTTACCACACTTTTTTCAATGATCTGTGGAATGCATTTTTGCACAAATAAAAAGAAATGTATACACTCATACTGTGTTTTTTCCAGCATTCTGCCTCTCTTTGACACAGGATAAGAGTTGTTTAGACAACAGAAGCTCCCTCTATGGAGAAGTCAAACTTCAGTAAACCCTTTTGAAGAGGGACCTCTTTTCTAGTTGAATAGTTGGATAATGGTGTGTGATTTGGCATACCACTTTCTTTTCTCAAAAACACCAACGTTACTTTTTCATTTTGGTGATTATAATGCATAACTCACTCTTTGGAGGCAATGGAATCTCATTCAGCATTAAAATAAGCACTGTGTTCATTCAGACCATGAGAGGAAGAGTTTCATATCCTGTAGTAATCAGACCAAATCTATCGTTTAGTATTTGGGGACACAGAGATAGTGACAAACGAGTATAATAGATGAACATGAACTGAAACCATTATACCATAGGAAATTCTGAAAAAGAAAAAAAAAAGTGGGTTAAGTTAAAAGAACAGACTTCTAAGTAAAAAGCAAGAAGACTGACTTCAGATACAGATTGTCCTTAGAAGTGAATCTGGTAGAATTATCAAGGCAGATGTAAACTGCCTTGCTGTGTGTAGCAAAGTTTCAGATGGAAGCTATATGGCCATCCCTAAGAAATTATGTGCAGAAATTTCTTGTCTTATATCCTAAAGTGTGACTAGATGGCCCCTTAGATTATTCTAGCAATTATGAGCTAAACATCTATATAGTACCAATCACCCTGCCAAGGGCTGCAAAGAGCACAGAGGAAGAAAGACATCTATATTCCCAATAGTGATGGAGTTTAGAGGAATGCTAAAAAATCCTATGAGGTTTCAAAATGGAGAAATATTTCATCTCTAAGAATCTCTGATTTGGGTGTCACTTTTGAGATGCACCAGGTGGTTACCATTGTGACACTGATTAAGATAAAACAACGATTAAAGTTTGCCAACTCTAAATAACCTGGAATCAAATCATCCTAGGTGTCAGAGAAGTCCCCTACTCTTGAACAAGTAACCCTGATAACAGAGACTGCATACAGAAGAGTGTAAGGTGTTTTTGAAGAACAATTTAAAAATTATCTGCTCAATGACTAATCATATCAGCCTGAAGTGGGTCTCTTTCAGGTATATGTGTGCATAATTCACCAATAAATAAAAATAAACATTGTAAAAATGCAAATATGAGCACATTAGAACCTATTAGAAGGTCTCACTAGTTTAAATTTTAACAGCAAACCATACCGATTACCTTAAATACTTTTCTGACACTCAGCCTAGTTAGTGTAAGTTTCAGGTCTCTGGAGAGGGTCACCTCCAAATGGTTTGCTATTCTTTTCTTTTCTTTTCATTGTTTTTAAGTCCATCTGTCATTTCTGAACAAAGCATCATGAAATGTTTTTGAATACCGTCATGTGACTTTTAGTAGATGGATAGTGCTAAGCTAACCCATGACAACCCAGGCACGAGGGAGATAGAGGAAGCCCTACCCTAATCCCACTCTCCTTCTGCCCTAAATTTCCTGTGGATGTCTCCTTATTGGCTGAAGTCAAGGGAGCTCCTCAATGGCTTCCATGGGGGTTAGTCTACAATACAAGCCACAGAGCAGAGTGCATACAGATAGAAAGTGCTTCTAGAGAGGCAAATGGAATAGATCAGGCACACATGCCCAGTAGTTACTAGGCTGTCTTCTATGTAGTTGGGGTACAATGGTAAAGGGAAGAGTTTCTGCCCTTCGGCAATCAGACAAGTGAATAGTTAACCCCATAGTGCTGGGATGGGCATTATGTTAGAAGCGAGTACGGGGAGATCTGGAAACGAGGAGGTACCTAACCTAGAGTTGCTTCTTCCTCCTACAGACTGTTAGTATTTAAATACAACCACACTTGTCATAAAGATAGCACAGCTTAAAGATGAAATGCGTGGCAAAGCAGAGTTTCTAAGTACCATGTCTGCCTTCACGAAGTTCCAAATCCAGGAAGACTTTTCTGAATATAGCTGATTATTTATACAAAAGAAAAATATACATTAAAATTTTTCTAAGTTGATATTTAATATCTCATGCCTACATCTACTTTAAACTGCAAAAAAAAAAATGAGAGGAGAAAGAAAAAATGTTTTGTTATTCCATGAGTCAAGTATAAGTTATGATGAATTTGCCAGAAAGTAAGTTGCAGTCTCTTTTAGGTTGGGAGATGACAAGACAGATATTTCATGCGGCAGAATTTTGCTTTTATTTCTAGATCTCAGACCCTTGACCCCAGAAACACAAGGGCTCTGGATTTTGTGAGACTACAAAACAATCATTTAGCCTTTGGGCCTTGACTGCTTTATCTGTAAAATGGAAATAATAAGACTTTCTATCTCCTTCAGAAGGCCTCAATTTTGATAACCAATAAAACGTTTTGAGCTCCTTGGAGATCCGCCACTAGCTGGGATAAAGTGGGTTATTATAACAGCACTTCTTGAACTATTGGTACTTACAGCAACCAAAAACAAAATATATCACATCCTGTTGAAACTGCCCTTGGATAGGAAGAGTGCAATTATCCAAGGTTAAAATTGATTGCAGAGTGTCTGTGAACATCTGGACCTTTATAAAGTGTGTGTTTGGAGCCTTAAGATATGTGGACTATTTACAAAAGTGCTCTCGTAGAAGAAGTAAGCATAATGCACTCTTCCCGTCCCTACAGCTTTTGAATGTGTGGTAGGGTCAGAAAGCTAAAATTCCTTTTCCCTTGCAGTGTCAGCCACCAGCAATGCTTTACGTGAGAGGATGGAGGTGGCTTTTTCTCTTTGGGGGGAGTATCATCAGTGTCACCTAATTTAGACAGAAGTGGCCAATGTAGAAACAGCACATGTTGTTTCAGGCAACTGCATTTCAAACTCAACTATAGCAGTATGTGTGATATGAAATCAATGGCAGGTTCCTCATTTATGAAATGAGACCTATGAATCAAACTCTGGGAGCGAGGCCCAGGCTGCTGTATTTTGAGAAGGCCCGCAGACTGATGAGCGGCTTATTTTCACATGAGTTCTACTGCAGCAGGTGATTATCAGGTTCTCAAAGTTAACTCCCCCTCTGTTCAGAAAATAATCTTAGGCAACCTCATATCTTTCTCCACAACCTCTTAAGACTTCCAATTCAACCTCAACTCGTCCATGCCAAGGAAGGAAGTTTGTTTGGATAGACCAGTCATTGGCCCAGAAACAACCCTTTCAGGCTCTGCCTCTCCCACAGGCATGGGGAAAATGGCAATGTCATGGGGGACAGTTCTGTTTTGTTATCTCTTATGGGCACAGTAAAACAAAAGCGTTTGGTTGACTTGTTTCTGTCTTAGCCAAAATCCCTGAGTCTGAAATACGGCTCAGAAAATGAAGTCATAAGATCGCCAAGGGAGAATAGAATTTATAAAAAAATGGCAACATAGAAAGACGAGAGAATAAAAAAAAAAATAGAAGCAGTATTTGGGTCCTGTTCTTGGGAACCATTTAGGGATTATTTTAAAGGCTGCATTTGGTTAGGAGACTAGGAAATGCTGGATCTTGCCCTTGGCCACAGCTGCTCCTCTAAGAGTTCCCTGGGAATACACACACAGACACACACACACACACACACACACACACACTACTGAGCTGGCAAAGAAGCCAAGACAACTTATTTTTACCAACTGGAGTTTGGACCCCTAAATTCCAAAGCAAGACCTAAAGCAATTGTTCTCAAAGTATGGTCCTCAGACAAGCATTATAAGAATCATCTGGAAGCCTATCAGAAAAGCAAATTGGAGCACCTGGGTGGCTCAGTCGTTTTAGCGTCTGACTCTTGATTTCGGTTCAGGTCACAGTCTTGCGATCTGTGCTGTCAGTGCAGAGCCTGCCTGGGATTCTCTCTCTCCCCCTCTTCCCCTGAGAGTGCTCTCTTTCTCTCTCAAAATAAATAAATAAACTTAAAAAAAAAGAAAGAAGATAAATGCAAATTCCCAGACCCCACCCAAACCTACCAAGTCTCACATTCCGGAATGGGGCCATTCAGTCTGTAGTTTAACAAGTCCTCCAGATTATTCCGCTGTGCTGCTCAAGTTTAAGAACCACTGATTTTATTGAGGAGGGCACCTTTTGGGATGAGCACTGGGTGTTGTATGGAAACCAATTTGACAATAAATTTCATATATTAATAGTGACATCAAAAAAAAAATAAGAACCACTGATTTAAGGAACAATAAAAACGGCCACTGGGATCTTCCATCCCTGCTTTCTCCAAAGTCTATCTCAGATCTTTTGTTTTTAATTCCAAATGGTGGAAGAGGCAGCTGCAGAGTCAGAGGAACAGGAACAGGAGAGTAAGAGAAAGCATTCACTTCACTGCCTTTAGAGGCTATCTGTGTGGGCCGCCTGCCCCAAAGACCAGGAAGTCTTTTCCAAAACAGGGCAATAGCTGTTGAATTGACACAACCATGCTTGGGGCGGAGACAGGGAATTCCCTGATAACCTAAAAGGCAGACTCACCATTGTGCTGAGTGGTACGGCATTTTTGGAAAAAAACTTTGTTGGTTTTCTTTACATTTATTTTACTCTCTATGTTGTTTGCATTTATAATGATAGGTGAATGAAACACCATAATCTTTAATTAAGAATGTAGGGCTTCTAAATATCTTAATCTTGTCCTAGAATGGAGGTGGGAAGGAAGAAGGGAGAGACGGCGCTCCGGGAGATTACGAGAGCTGGCCAGCAAGTCTTCTCCCTTTTGGGCATCAGGCATTTATTGCCTTCTCACCATTCAAGTTTGTGGATATTTACAAGCATTATCTTTGTGCTCCATATTCACTGACAGTACTTTAATCTGTACTCTCCACCCTGAGTAACACTTGATCTCACTGGGTAGGAAGGGCCTAACTAGGAATTGGTTTCCTCCGCAGCATGAAGTGAGAAGTACTCAGAGAAGGTCTTGGGCTCCCCCTAGAGGTGTGCACCTCTTACGTACTCAGATGCCAATTCTCATAGGGCAACACCTCTTGCCAGTCATGCCCTGGAGAGGAAAGGGAGGTTCAACCCACCGTAGTAAATTGCTCAAAGTCATGTAACTTGTGACATTGCCAAGCCAATGATATTGCCAAGGCACAGCCACAGGTGGCTGTTCAATTTTAAATTAATTAGAAATTCAGTTCCTCAGTTGTACCAGACATATTCCAAGTGCTCAGCAGCCATGTGTGGCCAGTGCCAGTGTAATCCAAGACCCTGCTCACAGGTAAACTCAGTTAAACAAACATAAGTAGGTAACAGCCTGATATTCCTATTTACCTCAAGCTTATTGTACTTCTTATCCTGTCTCTCTCTTTCCCTGGTCACTGTGTGGATTCACTTTGGAGAAAGAAGGAGCCATTTATCCAACAGGAATGGAAGGTCAACAGATCTTCCAAGTTTCTTCCCAACCCTTCCCCTAGATGAGCACAGCAGTAGGAGAGTAGACTGAGTGAGGGAGTCAATTTTATAAGTAGACTAGTAAGTGAAAATCATTTAGCAAATACTAGTAGCTCCCCTGGCAGCTTTTTTTTTTTCCTTTGCGTATTTGGCTTGAAGGCCTTTATGAGCTCTACCAGTCCAGTCCAATTTAAGTGATCCGCTCCTGGAATAAGATGATTGCAAAGCATTATGCCATGCTATATTTCTGAATTTGCTTATCAGCAACTCTGTTTCTGAAAAGATTGAAGGGCAGCACTCCCTGTAAATATTAACTATTTTAGGAAAAATGAAATCCATAATCATATAAGGAGTGGTTATAAAATTATAAAACTGAACTCCCAAATCACACACCCAATCAATCTCATTAACTTATAGCTGTATCTTGTAAATACACATGTATTCTCTATGTCAGATTTACATTCCTTGCCATTCATACAGAGTACAATACAATTTAACAGGAATATGTCGGATAAGAATTAGAAGGCCTTGATCATTAACAAAATAATAATTGGCTACAGTTTTTAAACATAATAAACAAAATACAATAACAACTTCTACAAGTTAGGGTCTAAATCTGTGTGTAAAAATTGAGTAAAGGCAGGCACAAACATAGTAAGACTCCTCCATATTGTACTAATGGGGACACAAGGTAATCAAATCTGGGGAAAAAATCTGAATTATACTTTAGGAATGTGGTCTTGTTACACTCAGAGCAACAGTAATATCAATGACAACAAAATTACTCACAAGAGAGCTCCAGGTACCGGCTGGCCTCTCTTCATCAGCAGATTTTACTGCAAAATGAATACAGGAGTGTTTGGTTACGACCAGAGGGCTAACCCAGACGGCTGTTCAGGATCTTTCCAGGATCCCAGCCCATGATTGTAAGCAGTAGTGTTTAGTTACATAAACTAATGTGATAAAATAGTGAAATACTGTCCTTTCAACTAGGTTAAACATATTTTCTATAATGTTCTTTACGTTTTGCTTTTTGAAAGAGAGTAAATAGAGAAATACAAAAAGACCAGGTCAAATGATCACATTTCACATTAACGGAATTGGAATTAATCCCGTTCTTCTCTGACTAAATGTCTCCAATGTGTATACCTGAGGGATAAGGCATGGTTGAGGTCTGGCTCTGTGTCAGGTAACTGTTTTACAACCCCTTTAACCTCCAGTGAGTGGTTCCAAACCTCTCCAATCTGAGGGTCTTTCCTTCTTCAACCTCTGCTGTTACACACACAGTTGTAGTTTCCTTGCAATCTGTGCACAACATGTGGCATTAATCCAAAGAAATTTAGGGATTAGAGTCCATTTCTTACTGAACTGAGTTGCTATTTCTTCAAACCAAAAGCAGAGCAAAATTCTTTTTATTTTGCTTTCTATCACTAAAGAGACTGAAAAATTTTCTGGTCATGATTACTTGTATATCAACCTGAAATCTTTCATATTGGTCTTTTAATTTTATACCTCAAGGACACAACATGCAAAAATTCTGTAATACTCTCAATTCCACTTGTTTTGCCATTGACACATTGAGATAAGTTGTGGCAAGAACAAGATGGGAAGCCAAAGACCACTCCTAAATATGCATTTCCCACAAAAATCTTAATGACAGGTGATCTGTGGAACTTGTCATACTCTCATAATATTGAATTCTTTCAATACTGGTGGGAGGTGGAGTTCTGTTGTCCAGCATGGTGGGAGTACTTATAAACAAAAGCCAGAGAGCAGAAAAGCAGCATCTTGACTAATTTCTCGATTAAAAAGACTTCTCTGGAGCTTACATTTTTTTCTTTTGCTCCATGTAATAAAACAGGGAAGGAGTAGAAATGATACTGTAAACACTAAGATTGGAAAAGTTACATACTCAATGGATATCCTGAAAGTCAGGTGACAGTTTTCATTTTGAGGAAAATGAAACAGTAGGTAGAGAAAATAAATCCATTATAGATAACAATTGAAAGGGTACCCACTGTCTATTAAATATTTGGCTTTCACGTGTCACTCAAGTGCCAGATTTTGGAGAAGACTGGATCCAATTCACAAAGGCTGTCTTCTCCATTTCAATTGTTGGTCTGAGGATAAACTGGTCAGTCCAGTCATCAGTCAAACAATTCAGTTAGTATCTATATTTAGATTCAGAATACAATCCTCAAAATACAGAGCAGCATTTCTAGTGATTTTATGACTTTTAATCTGACATTCATCAACGCAGGACACTTCAGTGCATCTTGTTAAAATGGCTGCAACATTTTGGAACTCTGCCTTAATGACAATGTCAGCTGACCAACAATAAAACTTCTTTTAATTAGGAAGGTTCAAAAAATGCTCTAACCTCATTGTGGGTGATCTCTCCATGATAGACACTGTTTCACCAGTTTCTCTTCTCCCATATGCTTGTCAACTTTACAGCAGCCCCCACCCACACTTGGTCAAGGTTTATGTTCAGCTGCGTCATTCAAGGAAGTATGCCAGACTGAAACATGGGGAAGAAAAAAAGAATACGAACATGACTTTGGGGATGAACAAATATCCTATTGATATTCAGCTACAGCTTCTGAAAATGTTCACAGGATGTTTGGAAATTGCATTTCTAAATGTTATGGGCTTCAGGTCTTTCAACCATGTAATGAATATATATTTTTCTCCATTTATTTATTATTGGTAGAAACTGAGTGATGGACTTTTCCACTACTGCCCCGTCCGTGTTTATTTTTCCATTGCCCCAGTCAGCATTGTTATCTGACAATGCAAAACAAGTTACGTTTGAGCTGAATCACAGAGGCAATCCTTCTTTCAAAGAATTTTCATCTGTCACCATCATCTCCACTAAAATGCACAACAGGGAATGACAGAATGATTGGTTTTATCTACATTTTGGTATATTTTTCTTTGAATGGCAGCCCCTGAGAACACAATTTTCAAGATAAAATAACAAAGCTGTGATTATTTCAAATGGCAAGGTCTAATGGAGGATTATAAATTATTGCCTAAAGTGCCAAATACTTTGGACCAGTAGCTTGAAATTGTGTTCTGGAGATTGTTTGGAATGACTGCTTCTCAGAATCTCTTCGCTTAAGAAAATGAACTGTTTCCTGAAAATGGCAAATGACCAAAAACAGAAACAAGCAAACAAACAAAAACACTGCACAAAATAGCAAGATCAAACTAAATTCACCTAAAATGGACTATATACTTCTCTTCATATTAGTATCACTTAATAGTATTTGTCAAAGGTATGTGCCTTTGTTTTCTAAAAGGAAAAAGATTTGTTAAAGTCTATTTTTGCTTTACTTGTTCAATTGATAAAATTCAAACACATTTGCATGCATTTGATAAATTTAAAATATATTTATCATGAGATCCTAACTGGAGGCTCATTATAACAGGAAGTACTTAAAAGTTCATGAAGAAGAACTGTACGATAGATGCTGACAAATTTGAGATTTAGCTATTTAACTATGATGAATTCACTAAATAAGACACCTGTGTCTTGGGCTTGGGTTGAACTGAGCAGCAGCAGTAGGAGACCAGGCCAAAAAGATGATCAAAATGACTCAAATATTTTGGTTAAAACCCTTCTTTGGCTACCACTCACATAAGAACAATAACAATATTTTCAAACCTAAAGGAGAATATTGCTATGCAAAATCATCTTGCTGTTAAAATGTAGCAGTGGGTTGCCTGACCATCTTTCCTTCTAAGTTGCTTTCTAAATTAAAGAAGCAGCTCAAAATGCTGAAGGCAGCTCATAACCTACAAAATCTGATCTGATGACGTCAACCACATACGTCAGCTTACTCCCTGTTGATCTATGACAGAGGACAATATGGAGGGAGATTGGTATGATTGTCTTAAGACTAAATGATCTGACTTCAGTGAAAATATTTTGGCAATCTGAATGAGCAATAAATTACAGACTCCACTGATCCCCCAACTTTTCTGTCCCCTGCCAAGATAAAACATCTTGGAACTCAGCGATGCCAACACTGTCAATATTGACTCTGTCAAAACAGAGGGCTGCCCAATTTCCTAGCGATCTCTCAGCTATGGATTCAGCCAATCTAGATGGGGAAGGCAGAAAAATAAAAGTTTTGGATCAAAAATACCTGAATTCATGAATTGGATTATTGTGAATTCAGTAGATTCTGCTTTCCTTAGCTAGTGAAAGGCAAAACATTACATTGCTTTTGGGAACAGACACGATTCTTCTAGCTATCTGTGGAGAAATGGCTGTGCAAATTCTGAATGAATGATTGTAGGAGGTAGTTTATGTGTTGGCTAGCATGTCACTAAGATCAAAAAGCTAAGTAGTTGAGTACTTTATGAAACAATATTAAAATTCATTGATGGTCACATATAGGTCTGCTTTCTGGGCCTGAGATAAAAGGAAAATGAGGCTTTCTCCTGATTCTGCCTACATTAAATGTGGCAGCTCTTCATTTCTTACTATATCTATAGTGTGGGCAGCAGGGAGGCAAGGGAAAAAGAGAAAGAAGGAAAAAATGTAGTGAGAATAGATGTGTCAGGAGAACAAACAAAAGTGAGGAGCGTCTTTGAATGATTTTATTCTATCTGGAGAAACTGAGACATTATAATAAGACCTTAAAAGTAATTTCTGCATTTTTCACCCCATTTCAAAATATACATGCAGTTCAAGAACAATAGAGAGAGGAATTTCCTGGCAATGATTTTGAGCATTTGAATGGGCCATTGAAAAATCTTTATGGAAAGAAACAGTGATTTAAGGTGTGCTGAATCTTACAGTAATACATGAAAACTATGGTGATAAAAATTATATATATATAATATATATATTATATATATTATAATATAAAATATGTAATATATTTTTAAAATACATATTTTAGGGGCGCCTGGGTGGCGCAGTCGGTTAAGCGTCCGACTTCAGCCAGGTCAGGATCTCGCGGTCCGTGAGTTCGAGCCCCGCGTCAGGCTCTGGGCTGATGGCTCGGAGCCTGGAGCCTGTTTCCGATTCTGTGTCTCCCTCTCTCTCTGCCCCTCCCCTGTTCATGCTCTGTCTCTCTCTGTCCCAAAAATAAATAAAAAACGTTGAAAAGAAAGTTTATAAAATACATATTTTAAATACATATATTTAAAACATATTTTTAAATATCTATATTTTAAAATATAAAAAATATATAAAAATATATAATATATAATATATATTTTTATATAAAATAAGTATATATTTTATTTTTAATACAAAAATATATATAATATAAATGTATATAATATAACATAAATATTATGTATTTATGTATTTATGTGTATATGTGTGTGTGTGTGTGTGTGTGTGTGTATATATATATATAAAGGGAAACTAAGATGGTACTATAGAAATCAAAGTCCTGGGGTGCCTGGGTAGCTCAGTAGGTTAAGCATTCGACTTCGGCTCAGGTCATGATCTCACATTTTGTGAGTTCAAGTCTCATGTTGGGCTCTGTGCTGACAGCTTTGGATTCTGTGTCTCCCTCTCTCTCTGACCCTCCCCCACTCACGCTCTGTCTGTCTCTCTCTCTCTTAAAAAAAATAAACATTTAAAAAATGTAAAAAAAAAAATCAAAGTCCTATACAGTTGCCAAATTTTGCCAGTACAATTAAATAGTTCTAAAAAAAGGATTGTTTCTACCAAAAATAAAACATGGTTTTCTTTAAAACTAGGTTTCGAAGAAAAACTGTTCTATGTAGTTAACACTGTACATTTGAGGGCTTTTAATCTTATTCTTCCTTAAGTAATTATTGCTCTTATTTTCTTTAAGAAAAAACGCAAGTTGATTTACTCTCCGCCGGCATAAGTGACAGCACAGAATGTGGCTAGTGACACTATGTCCCCTTCTCTTTAAAAACATGCTGAATGGAGAAAACAGTTAACTGTAGAGCCATAGCCTATGGACTAAAAGTCGGTGTTACATCTGTGTCTGTCCAAAGACAAGCACCCTTCCGCAGGCCCTCTTTTGTAAGAGGGGTATTTGATGAAATCAAATCAGTACTGGAACTGAGACCAACTTCTCTGGATAATCTCTGATGAGACAACAACATGATTAGAATTAATGATGATGTGGAAGTTGAAGTTCAAAATTTTCAGATGCAATAAAAATGAGCCATTTTAAAATAAATCAATGAAATCGATTAAGCAAAATTTTGGATACTCAGTGGAACTCCAAGCATAAAACAAACAAATAAACAAAAAAAAACAAAAGAACCCACAAAACTTCCCAAGGGCAAAGATTTTCTTCTGTCTTATTCACTAATAAATTCTAAACTAGAACAATAAGTACATGGCAGTTACTTAGGTAACCTAAGGATTTATTGAATGAGTAAATAAATGAATAAATACTTACAAAATATTGAAGTATGTGATAAGAATAAAATATTTTATTTGTTCAAACAATTTATATGGACTGTCTCCTTTAATATAACTATCATATTTGGTATTTAATAATATTACCCTCATTTACATGTGAAAAAAACCCAAGGCACAGATGATTATGTGCTAGGGTCCCCTCCCCAAGTAAAGAAAAAAAACCTCAAGGCAACCTGGCTATACGTGTACCTGTACATGACAACATCCCTCATGACCTTGTAACATGAGACCACTTAATCAGGCTACATGTTTGTGTGTTACCATCTTTGGGAGACAGAGAAGTAAAAATCATATAAAAAACTAAACCATGTGGCATTTGGGGCTCAGTTCTTTGGGTAGGAACCCAACTGAGCGGTGCCGGCAGGAATAAAGTTCCTTCCTAGGAAGAAAGGCCTCGGTGTCACCACTTTTTGTGTGAGAATCCTGCTGCAATTAAGCAATTCACTTAAAGTTATCACCTTTTATTTGTTTTTTCAATTTTTTTTAATGCTTAGGTATTTTTGAGAGAGAGATAGAGTCGAGAAGGGGAGGGGCAGAGAGACGGAGACACAGAATCCAAAGCAGGGTCCAGGCTCTGAGCTGTCAGCACAGAGCCCGATGTGGGGCTCCAACCCACGAACGGTGAGATCATGACCTGAGCCGAAGTCGGACGCTCAACCGACTGAGCCACCCAGGCACCCCAAGTTATCACCTTTTAAAAAATAGTAGTGCCAAGATGTCTGACTTCAAAGCGCTCACTCTTAACCATTTATCACCCAAGAGTATGATGCTTCCCTTTACCTAATACTCATCTTTCCAGTACAGGGAAATGTAAGTCAAAGTTGATTGTTAAACACCTTCTCTGGAAATATGTCAAAGCTCAATGATAAATGTGTCTAATACATCTGCCATTAATGATAAGATTTAATACCTGATGCTGGTAGTTCTGTGAATTTTTTTGACATATTCATATAAACTAGCATAAAAGCTAACAGAGTTATTGTTGGTTGATCTAACTTCTCAGTCTTCTGCAATTTCAAAAGGATTTGGGACCATAAATATTCATATTGCAATACTAAAAATAGAGTTACAGTCATCTTTCCAGGGCACCTTGAGAATGCTAAGTTATCAGTCTACCCGTCTATCACTCGTGTGAAAGCCTAGTGCACATTTACAAAATTTAACACTTTCAAAGGGAAAAAAATAATAAAGTAACAGGACTGTCAATTTTTCACACCATGGGTCCTAGGCAATCAGGTTCATCTTTTGACAACGTTCATTCCTTGTTCTAGCCAAGCTCCCATTCCAGCTGCACCTTGGTGCCAAATCAACTGGATGCTGACCAGCCTAATTCTCTCTTGGAACCAGAAAGAACTCAACATGTGATTAAACAGGGAAGAATTTCTAATAACGTTCAGTTGTTCCTCATCCGGGTGAACAATGTCAGGGATCACTTAGGCACCATTTAAATATCAAGCAGTACACCAGCACTACCAGTGAAGATGAGAAAGGGCATGTCCTTGCTCAGCCTTCACAGCTTGGGCCTGAGATTTCATAGTAGAAAAGTGTACTTTCCCTGAGACTGAATCGAGCTTCACTCGCCAACTGTGTCACTCGTTTCTCCCTTGTAACTTTCAGTGTTTGAAGACAGGAGATATGGCTCTTCCATTTGCATAGTTTTACTGTGTTTTATCTGAATCAAGAAAATCTCAAGATCTGAAAATATTGAACTTTGGGGACAAGTTATTGGCCATCTAAACTTGACTAGAATTGAGTCAGAAGTAGAAAGATCATGAACCACAAATAAAACAATCATCTAAAAGAAATCAAGAGTGGAATACTACAGTCTGCATATACTTAAGAAGAGAGGAAGGCAAAGAAAGGATTGTATTAAATACCAAAGCTTTCTTAGTGAGGCACGGCAGAAAGCGCCTGGGGACCTTCAGACCCAAAGAGGTCAACTATGTCATTCCCTGCCAGACTCTGATGGGAGGGAAAATCTGCCCAACTGCTGATTCATGTTTTGTTTTTGTTTTCAAATGACAACGGTTTTGGTAGACTTCTAAATGTCCCTGAATATTCATTATCCTCCTCTTATATAGTAATAGACACCCCAGTTTTTAGCTGGACACATGCTCACCTGAAATAAAGACCATATTTCCTATCTCCATGTAGCTGGTATGAGCATGAACCTTCTCTTCTCTTTTTTACTTTTCCTCTGGTTAAAAAACAGATATGAAAATAAATTTGCCCAGCTGATTTCTGATGAAGGAGAAAAACCAACTGGATGAAAAAAGAGTCTTCTTAACCATCAGCATCAATTTTAAAAAGATATGAACATTGACCTAAAGCCCCCACTTTACACAAAAATTTCACTCAAAATGGACCATACATACAAATGTAAAATATTAAAACTATAAAATTTTTTTAAAAAAATATAAGAGAAAATCTTCATGGCCTAAGGTTAAGCGACAAGTTCTTAAAGGCATGAATGATCCTTAAAAGAAAAACTCAATTATTGGACTCCATACAAATTAGTTTTGCTTTGTGGAAAATCATGTTAAGAAAATGAAAAGACGAGTCACTGATTTACAGAAGATATTTGCAAATCCATTTCAGATATATTAATCATATGCAGAATATATAAAGAATTCTCTAAACTCAACAGTAAGAAACCAAACAATCCAATGAGAAAAGAAGCAAAAGATTTCAACAGACATATCATCAAAGAATATATACAGATGGCAAATAAAAACAGGAAAGGATGTTCAACAATATTAGTCATTAGGAAATGCAAAATAAACCACCATGAAACAGCACTACATATTTGTTAAAATGGATAAAATTAAAAAAAAAACCATATTGATAATATCAAATGCTGGTGAGGTTGTGGGAAAAAAAAAACTGGATCTCTCATACATTGGTGGTAGAAATGTAAATGATACAGCCACTCAGAAAATTTGTCTGGCAAATTTGTCTGGCAATATGCTAAACATATACTTGCCATATAACCCAGCACTTGCACTTCTGGGCATTTATCTTAGAAAAGGGAAACTTATGTTCCTACAAAAATCTGTGCATGAATATTCATAACAGCTTTATTTAAAATAGCCAAAAACTGGAAATGACCCAAATGTCCTTCACTGTCGATGATTAAACAAATTGTGTGCATCCAGATAATGGCATAATACTATTTGGAAATAAAAAGAAATGAACTATTGATGCATGAGACAATTTGGTTCACTCTTAAGGGCATTATGCTGCCAGAAAAAAGCCAGCCTCAAAAGTAAACATACTGTATGATTCCATTTAGATAGCATTCATGAAATGGCAAATTAAAGAGATGGAAAACAGATGAGTGCTGCCCGGGGTTAGGGAAGAGGAGGATGGATAGCAGGCAAGTACTCTTTAGTGCTGGAACATTTCTGTATCTTCATTATAGTAAGGATGGTTATATGAATCTATACATGTGATAGATTGTCATAGAATGAATTACACAGATGTACAAAAAATGAGTACAGAAAATGGTGACACCTGAGTAAGGTCTGTAGTTTAGTTAATTACACTGTTCTAATTAATTTCCTGGAGTTGATAATGTTCT
This sequence comes from Panthera uncia, assembly GCF_023721935.1. Taxonomy (NCBI): domain Eukaryota; kingdom Metazoa; phylum Chordata; class Mammalia; order Carnivora; family Felidae; genus Panthera; species Panthera uncia. The sequence goes on along the minus strand of NC_064816.1, from coordinate 137,881,428 downwards.
ATAGCTACGTGAGGTGTCACTGTTGGAGCAGCTGGGTGATGGGTACATAAGACCTCTCAGCACTATTTTTGCATCTTCTTGTACGTCTGAGTCTATGTTTCAACATTTTAAAAGTTTAAATAAAACATCCCTGGTTGTGGAGTTCCTAAAGCAAATCATAAAAAAATTAAACACACAATTAAATTCCACGATCACACAAATCTTTGTACTACTCATACATACGCTATGATTTTCCTCTCCTTTAACATGAGAGTGTTAACAATGTGGGATGAGAAGTTTCGATTTCAAGAGCTCATGGATTCTTACCCACTCTACAGAAACCTAACTACCCCTGAGTCTGAGTAACTAGCTGGCTCTGGACTATGACAGTGTTCTTGATAGTGAAGTGACTTATATCCAATATTCCATCCAGATCTCAGAGAAACCTTTTTCATACATTTAACCTTACACATTTAATATTTTATCATTTTATAATTAGTTCCCCATTTCTTTTTTCTTCACTATTGTGCAATTTAGAAAACTGAGCTCATTCAAAAGACTACCCTATCAAAATGGCGCTATTTAGGGTCAAATCTTTGGTGTCTTCCTTTCAATACAAAGTGGCTGATCTCAGTGGGTGATGCTGGTTTGTGATTCTGAACATTTTGTACTAAGTAGATTTCATCCTTTGAACGATTTTACATTTCATTCTTTTAACTGGAATTAAATATGACTCTCAAATGAAGGTTTTTGTATTATTATTTTAAATAGCTTTTAAGCGTGTGCCATGCAATCCAGAATACAGGATATAATACTTCATCCCTATATCCAGTGAATTCTGGATGTATTTTTGACCCAATAAAAAATTTTCATTAGAAAACTTAAAGATCACAGAAGATGTAAACCTTCCAATTAATAGGTTAATACAGTGTTTTCACAGCATAGGACAGTTTGATTATCTCAGCTAGATACTGAGTTTTTCATCTGCCATAATGGAATACAGCTACCTAGTAGTCATGTCTGTCTACCTATTTGTTGTAATCTATTTTAATTATAATAAAATATCAGAAAATCATAATTTCTAGAAACAAAGGGAAATTATTTAATGTGTCCCATTAACTAGTTATATTATTAGCATCTTTAATAATAGAATGTTAATATTTTCAGTACAATTAACACATAAAAATTTCAAAATTTAGACCAGTAAGAATCCCTTGGTAAATGATGCCTCTTATCAAGCAGATATGGTCTTGTTCTTTTCATGTTTATTTTCTGAGTGCAGAAAATAAATCCAACAGTACTATCATTCTCATTCATTAAACTTTTGTTGAGTGAATAAATAAATGTATGCATGAAGAAAATAAACGGTTGTGGCAGAAGCTTGCCCCCTGTCACCATGCTAGCTATAACCCCAGCATGTCTTCTATAGAATAATAAACTGTTAAAGATGTATGAGGTTTGGGCAAGGTTGGATAATTATTTTCCAGGGAAATTTGGGTATGAGTTGATGAAAGGACTAGCCGTGGAGAGAAAAATTATAAATCCATCATAAATCTACAACAGATTGCTGGAGAAGAAAAGCTTGAGCCGGACTCTGTGCAGACACAAACTAGTTTGAGGAAATTGGTTAAAACAAGTAAGTGGATATTTGGGAGGTATATATGAGTATTTAGAAAACAAACATTTTTAGCTCTTCATCATTAAAATAAGTTGTTCTTTGTGCAGTTGTCCTTTCTGTTATTAATATCTTTAGTCTCTTTGTTTTCCCAATCTGGTTCTTTTTTTTTTTTTTAATGTTTATTTATTTTTGAGAGAGAGAGAGAGCACAAGTAGGGAAAGGGCAGAGAGAGAGGGGGGCAGAGGACCCAAAGCAGGCTCTGAGCTGACAGCAGTGAACCCGATGTGGGGCTTAAACTCACGTACTGTGAGATCATGACCTGAACCAAAGCTGGGCACTCAACCGACTAAGCCACCCAAGCACCTCCCGATCCGGTTCTTAATAAATTTCTAACAGTCATGTTACAGAAAGCAAGTGTTCTGTAAATACTGTCCTATGGCTTTGTACTTGATCTATTCAGGGCTTTCACAAATCATAGATATTTTATTCAGTTTTGATGGCTTGGCCATCATATTCTATGCTAATTGTAGAATTTCGAACCAAAAATTATTTTCAAATTTTGGATTAGAACCCAATTAGATTCTGCATTTTCCCACTGAATAATCCATACTTCATTTTCAAGTAAGTTAGAAAATGTAATATTGTGTGGGATGGGTGTATTTCTAGAAAACGAGACAAAATATTTGGCTCTTTTCCAAAAGTATCTAAGGGTTTTAAGAATTCTCTGTCCTATATGGGAAGTTGTGAATGATTTCTTTTTCTCTTTTAGGAGAAAGGATATTAAATGAACAATTCAATGTTTTAAGTGTTTAGAGTTTTTTTTTTCTATTTTTTAAGATAATTAAGGTGCTCTGAACAATTCCCACATGGAGCTTTAAAGGTGAAATTCAGTTAGATAATAAATGAGCTGACTGACAGCTCCATACCAGCCATATTCAACTGAAGTCAGTTTATGAATCCTGTGTTTTTTGTTTCTAACATATGGGGCTAAGAAAGGACACTGTCAACTCATCCATAACTCAGACATATTACTGAACTCCATATGCAAATCGGTTTAGATATTCTCTGCTGATTTCCTTCACACAACTATTAATTTTAGGAATAACTGGATACTAACTAGCTAGTAAATAATTTCTAATGTAGTAAGAGGATTCTAGCTGGGATGAGATCCAAGTATTTATTGAAGCCTAAATGGTTAGTTGTAAAGGAAAAACAGCAGCTTCTAAGCTGTCAATTTTTTCCCCATATTCTCTAGACTATCACATTTTAGTTCAATTTTGAAAGCAGATTGCACTTTAACTTTGGGAGAGAAAGGAACAGCTTTTATAGGACTCTCCCCACCCCACTAAAGTAAAAGTCAATATTTCAGTCTGTAAGGGAATATTTAGAGGTAAGGAAAAAGCCAAATATTAATGAAAATATGCATAATAATGAAAAGTTTGCTTTCTTTTAGATTAAGTTGCAGCTTTGCTATGGTTTACATTCAAGGAAATAAAAAAAATGAAATAACATAAAACAATGGAAGAAAGCTCTTGTTTCCTCACCAAGAACTTCATAAAGGGTAAGAGTCTAGACTTCAGGCAAGGTGGCCAGAGAGAGGGAGTCCACTCCTCTGTGGTTGGTGAACTGGCTTCTTGAAATTATAGTAGGCTTGGTGTTGAGAACCATAGCCACCCAGTAGAACCTGTAAAGGTACACAACTAGGAATATCCTTTGTTTGTTGGTTGGTTTTCTTAATCTACTTTTGTATTTCTTTATCTTTCCATCATCTCCAAGATTTTGGTGAGATTTTGCTAAAAGTGAGAGTGAAGTGTGATAATGTCTTTGGAAAACTAAGACAGGCTTTGATGTTGTCCTTTAGGATGACACAGTCTGGGAGACAGGCGGTGTCTGAAATTGGCTTGGCAGCCTATGAAGGCAGAGGAGGAATAAGTGACCATCAAGATGTGTAAAACACAAATGCATTCATCGGGATTTCTCAAAAACAGAAAGAGGCAAAGACTTGGCTTCCTCTGACCAAGCCAGAGGCAATGTGGGTATCAAAGAAGGATGATCTAGGAAGGCTGGAGAACTTGAAGGTGGGTTTGCAGGAATATCTGGTTAAAAAGGTCATTACTGAAATGAATAAAGAGCTAGTGTATAGTTAGTTGACATTTAATAGATATTGTTTACTGAGCTAAACTGTTTTTAAAAAATAAATAATCTTGTTGAGCTTCGACATACAGCTTTATGTGAAAAATACATTTTAACTACTAATGATATTATTTTTGAGACACATCTACTTGAAGCACAATAAGTAAACATTCTGTGATTAATCGGTTCAAAGATTCAGTTTGAAGAGAAGGAGACTAACTATATACCCCATGGGCTTAAGGCTTTAGGACACCAAGGCTGTGCTGATAAGAACAAAACTAAGTGATTAATCAATCCAATGAATTAGATTAATGTAATCAGTCAACCTGGATAATACTCGGAAAATCGTTTTCTTTTTCTCAACAGCAAGTATTTTTGTCTGTAATTGTTCTTAATCATTCAAATAATTGAATTAGCTATTTTGCTCTGCTTGTATGAATGACTTCTCTTGACTTAATTTTTTTCTCTTTAAGTTTCTAATTTCTGAAGGTTTTCTACCATATGTCCTGCCTTTGTTGGTGGTCATCCAAAAATTGTTCTTGTGAGGTGATTTTCCCCATAAAATCTGTATCACTTCAATTACCTGATGTTTTTCCCCTTTCTTCATCATGTTGGTATAAGTAAGTTCAGTGATAACCGACCATAGATTGTGACCTTGATTTTCCTTTCTTAAATCTCACTTTATCTTCTCCATATATTTTTCATTTACTTTGTCTACACATTTATCTTAATTAGCTTGCAATTCCTTCCATTAAGTATATCTCTATCAATGTTTGCTGTGACCAGGACAAGTGGTGGATAACAGTGCTATTTTAAGGAAGTATGAGTCAGATAACTGTAGCCCCAGGAATGTTATATCTTTTTTTTTCCTCCTTGACAGTCCAAGGACCAAGAGAAGGACAAATGAAGTAATTAGAATGAGAGTTATTCCTTCATAGTAGAGGCAAGGTCAAAGTTGTTCTTCAAATTCATTTGAGTGGCCATCAGGAAAGTCATTTGTGGCTGTGATGATAATAAGATAAGTCAAGTGTTTAAATAACATTAAATGAAAATGAGATATTTATGTAGAAACCCTTTAGATTTTGTTGAAATATATCTTTATTTTGAGTAGATTATGAGGTAGACTCATGACAGTCCAATCATGCAGAAATTTAAGAAAAAAAGGCAATTGCTTCTTTCGCTAAGATATTGTATTAGACTGGGGGGAAGTAACCCGATATCTTATAGCATTTTATTTTCCTATGTCTCTTGTTTGCATGAACATGTAGAGAGTAATATTAAGAAAAGGAACCCAATTTTTCCCTCCTATGGTCATAAAGCTCCTGTAAGAGAAATTACCCCCCAAATGGATAGATTATGTGGTTCATAGAGGACAACCATTTCTGACAGTAATTCATAAATATGTTTAGACATTCACACTTACAACTTTGTTAATCTAGATAGTTTTTGCTCAGATCTTACTTTATTTTCCTTGCAATCTGTGTGATTTGTTGACTCATCTCTACTGTTGTGCTTTATAAGATTCTTAAAGAAATGTTGTTTGCTTTATTCCTATAAATTGTGATTCTATAACTTTCATAAATCTTTTTTCTTACAAAATGAAACTATAGTTCAATATATCCAACTAACTCCCACTGTTTGTTAAAAGATTAAGTACAAGTAATAGGGGAATACACGAGAAAAGAAATATATAGGCTAAGCAGAAACATCTTTTTGAATAGCAAACTGTGGCCACAGAATTTTTTTAAAAAAGTAAACCTATCATAAGATTTTAAATCTGCAGGAGATATTAGAAAGGATTTTTCACCAATCTAGAAGTTGAAACTCAGAGATCTTATAATACTTGCCTCGAGCTATCGGATCAGAGTATAATCAGTTGTCAGGGTTTGCGCCTGACCCGAGGCTTAGCCAGTAAATGGGTGGAAAAGACAGGGATAGAATTTATTGTATGTTAAACTTCAACCTGAACCTCTGGTTGATGAGGACAGCCTCCTATCAAGACTCTAAAAGGGGAGCAGGGTCAAAACTTCTCCTTTCCTCTGTTATTTGTTACTTCTCCCTGTCCAAACCAAAGCCAGGTGTGTGTGATAAGTGCGTATCTCTCTCACACCTGCCTCTTTAACCTCTCACTATGCTGTGCCTTAGGGCCAGGGATAAACAGTCCGTTTTATCTTCTTCTCCTTTCACCTATGCCTTAGCCTCCTCCTGCCTTTGATCAGCAGGTCTGGGGACCTCATACTCCCAACCCACCACTTCATTACTAGGAGACTCTGTGAACGGAGTCCTCCAGCTTTAACCTTTCATGTATTGAATATAATAGAAGAGGCTGGACACTCTTCTCTCAAGAAAATGTCTTTGTTTGCAGGGCCATTGTCTCACTAGAAAATCCTAATTTGAATGCCAAAAGTGAAATATTGTTTCATTTCTTACTCTAGGTATTCCTAGAAAAACCTAATGAAGCCCCAGAAAGATAGATGCTTAGGTTAAGCTCGAAGAGAAATGCAGTAAAGAAAGCACATTAATGATTTTCGAAATAGAATTCTGATAATATTTATTTTGTAAATAAACACAGAATCCAGGAAGAAATCATTAGAGAGTGACACCTAATGCAATATTGCTAGTAGTTACTAAACTAGCATCTCTAAATGCCTTCAATCAGAAGTTACAGTCTAGTCATGGAGGACACATTTGAAAACATATCATATTGCTACTGGAATTATGCCTAAGAGGCATCAGAAAAATTGGGACTCTAATAGATTTGGAACAGTTGGGTACCTGGGGAGATGAGAGGGTCTTTCTACCTCAGAAGTTGCATAACCTTGCACAAAGAGCTGAAACCTACTAACTGGATCCAGCCAGGAGGTACTTAAATGGTTCTTTCTAGTTCTGTCATTCTGGGGGCCTCTCATTTTTATGACACTTCCAGGGGAGACGAATTGCAAGAGAATGTTCTCTTAGGATGAAAAATCAAAGGCTAGCAACTACTCAAAGAAGTCACAGTCTTGGCCTCACTCTTTCCTACCCTTTTAGCAACTACAAGTAATCAAAGCCATTTTAAGGCTTTTATGTAAGCTTTATTTTCCTTTGCCATGTACTTTTCACTGGAGAAAGCAAAATTTACCTAATCAGTGGGCTGACACATAGTAACCAATATCTAAATACAAACGAACCTTTGGGAGAACAAGGAAAGGCTTAATATGTGAGGATCAGCCCACCTGTAGAGGCTTATTTTTTAGTGCTTAGATCCCCCAAGCCCCTCCAGATGCCAACTAGTATAATTGTGTTTTAAATAGCTCTTGTGATTTTAACAACCTTGCTTGTACAGTTTTCTTTCTTTCTTTCCTTTGTGTGTGTGTGTGTGTGTGTGTGTGTGTGTTTCTAATCTTTTATGGAAAGATGTTTCTGACATTTGCTTCGATTTTTTTCTTTTCATTTACTTTACATTTATGCTCTTGTTCTATTATTTCTAGGAGGTGGGGAATCAAAATTTTGAATATGATCAAGGCTATTAAAAGTGTATGTACTTCCACTGAAAATTCTTTACAATTTTGTTCTAGATGTAGGCTTCAGTGTGGAAATATAAAGGGAAAAACTTAATGTTTACCAATGGTATGTTGCCCTTTGTGTTTATTTACTTTTAATAGCCAGGGAATTGTGGCTATAATCGTAATGCCACCTGAATAAGGAAGCTCATATCTATGTAAAAGTTTTTTATATGATATGATATTGGAAATTGGTAACAAAAAATGATTTGACAGTGAATAAAATTGAAAATAAATAAGGCATTTATAAATTTTTAATTAGATAATTATACACCATAGATCATTGGCTTAATGTTGTTTTATGACCCTGTCATTTGCCAGGATTTCAGCTGTAATTTCTTTAGCTTTGAATCAGGGACATCTTGTACCATGATTCCTTTGGTATACCTAACTTTTACAAAAGCGATGATTTAGCCTTTTTTTTCACTTGTACATTCATGAAAACATCTTAATGGCTATCTTATTATGATAAAGAGCTCAGATTACAAGGCCAGCTTCTCTTAAATCTTGCAAAGAACAGTTTATTTATTTATTTTTTTAGCTATCATTAAAAGAGCATTCTTTTTTTAGATTTAAAAATGTTATGAGATGTCAAAAACTTCGAACCTAGTTACTAATTCATTCAATAGATATTTATTGAGCACCTACTCTGTGCTAGTCTCTGTTCTGATCTCTAGAGTTACAACAGGAAAACTAAAGCAGGTAATCAATCTGGAAATGAGAGCTCAGTTCTGGGCACCTGCATGCAAGGTGACCATGTCAGCTGGGGTAGAAAAGGTCAAGGAAATAAAAATGACAGTTTCCTTCTTTATTTCTTGATCTGACCATAGATTTACTTTTCCAAACTTTCTTTCTTTTTGTTTTTTTAACTTTTGAAGTGTAAGCACAGGTACAAAAACATATATAAACAAATATACAGTTCAATGAGTCTAATAAGATCCAACACCCTACTACCCCCACTCAAGTTGAGAAGCAGAATTATGCCCAGAACCTCAGAGGCCCTCTATATGCTTCACCCATCACTATCACTTCCCTCTCCACAAAAGTAGCCACTTTCTTTAAAATAATCACATGTTTGCATTTCTTTATAGTTTATCACCTAAATATTCAAGCGACTAGAACAAAGCCTTGCAAGTTGCATGAATTCAGTAAGTTCTTAAACAATTTAAGTCCCTGATGGTGCATTCTCAAGTGTGCATCCTCCAAAACTATATTTCATCTCACCCATTTTTAGGTTTTTGAGGTTTTTTCTTTTCTTTTCTTTCTTTTTTTTTTTTGGTGATTGGTGGATGTGTCTCTTATGTCACTATTACTCTACAGTCTTTCCTTCCATCCCTTATTTTCCTGACAATTTATTTTTTGAAGAACTATGTCCGTTTGACCTATAGTTTTGAATATTCCTCTGTCCTCTGTATTTCCTGCAACTTGGCAGATGATGTAGATGTCTGATTAGACTCAGGCTAGGTCTCTTTGGCAACACTACAAGTTGTATTGTGTTCTTTTATTAGGAGGCATATGTAGTTTGGTTGCCCTTCTTTTTTTTTTAATATTAGTAGCTGTGAATGTCATGACCTAGATCCATTAATTTGATGGGTGTTGTAAAACAGTGATATTCTACTGTTATCATTTATTTTTCATTTATTGACTGGCATAATTCTATACATAGAGGCTCTCCCTCAACTATTAATTTGGAATCCAGTAACATTGGTAATGCAGGATAAATATTTTCTTCTTTTCTTTTATTTCCCATATATCACAATGAGAATATTGGACCTATCTATGCTCCTCCTCAGTAACCTGCCTGATGTGCTTTCTAGTGCAACCATGTTGGCTATTAGTTCTCCTGTTCTGAGACCCCTCACGTACCCCTGCTTCTTCTCACATGGATGCTAACACAATGCCCATTTTGAGTCTGCTGGTGATGTTTTCCCTTCCACTTGTACTTTGGAATGCATGGAAGACGCTGTTTCACCTAGTTAACTGTAAATGTGCATTAATTTGGGGGATTTTCTCGTGGTGATTCTGACTGTTATTACAAAGAGTTTTAGGGAGATACACAAACTACGGGGCCCCGTCACCATGTTCTTTGCAGATTTCCTCACTTTTTTCAGCTTTGTGTTCTCCCAACTTCTGTAGTCCCTTTTCTACGTTAAGCCAAAAGCCACCCAAAGCTGCCATTTTGCCCCTTGTTAATTAATCCTTCAACTGAGCATCACAAACTATCTTTCTGAGGTCATAGTCTGTTGTCTAAAAAAATAAACATTTTTATTGATTAAACATTTGTATTGATTACAAATACATTCCTTACAGATGCTTTCTTCTCACTAGCCTAAATCACTGTCTACTAGATGCCCAATAAGAATGACTTTGGATGATTACTGACACTGTGCATGTCCCTTTGGCATTTGTTAGTGTTATAAAAGAGGGCAAAAATTGGTCTGGATACCAGCATCTCAGGAAATTGCTGATACTATATTTCCCAGATGGACAAAATGGGAACTGGGGCATGACTTTCTTTAACCTAGCTCCAAAGTATTTGTTCTGATTAAAGTACACATAAGGAAGAAAAAACCCTCCTTTCCCAGAGCAACATTTCACAGTGGCCTGTTGGTTAAATTCCCATTACAAAACAGCATGAAAACCAAACACATAAAACACGATAGGGCAATAGGAGAACTTTATCTGGGTTAAGGACATAAATTGTTTTCCATAGTAGACTTGGCATTCTCTTCTTTTTCAAAGGGTTGAGTTTGCATGAAAGGATATAAAGTTTTAGCCCATTCCTCCTTGGGATTAGTCATAATTATTTGCAATGACAAGCCAAGCTTAGGCATAGTGTCTGAAACCATGAAGCAAAGGGAAACTAACTGGATGCCTGACCCTCATGAACACCAAGATCTAAACAAGCAAACTTACTGAAATACAAGTAATTTTTAAAAGAATTATCAGCATGTTATCTTTAATGCAAGAACCAAGTTACTAAAGTCATATTTATTCATTTAAAAGTAAATGACACATTTCTATATGCACCAGGAAAAAGTGGTCCATGCTGAATTCAAATCAAGTATTGCAAGCCTCATGTTTATAGATATTTCTTAATTAAAAATATTGCCAGGAACCACTCTTTGATCTAAAACCTGTCAGCCTTCATTGAATTACAATGTAATTTACTTCCTCCATCCCAAAACGACCAGTTTGTGTTGTAACATGATCTTCTAATAATGTGATCTAAAGTACCTGATCTAACAAAATTTGATTTTTATGATGAGCAGATATAAAAATAGTGAGGCAATATTTTTGCATTGAAAAAGACTTAAAATGCCTTTCAGCTGATGAACTTGCTTTAGGTATACCTACATTTCCAATGTCCCTGAATCCAAGCAGTTGATGGTAATGACAATCAAAGTCGCAAAGTACTTACTCACAATGATTTCATTATAAGGATCAAAACCATGGCAAAGTCTGTAATATCATGTGGTTTTGGACTCCATCTGAAACATGCATTTGATAAAGCTGTTTTAAAAGTCAGTATACCCAGAGTCACCTGGGTGGCACAGTTGGTTAAGCATTCTGACTGCTGATATCAGGTCAGGTCATGATCTCACAGTTCATGAATTCAAGCCCTGTATTGGGCTCTTCACTGGCAGAGAGGAGCCTACTTGCGATTCTCTGGCCTTCTCCTACTCTCTCTGCCCCTCTCCTGCTCTCTCTTTCTCAAAAAAAAAATTAACATTAAAAAAATTTTTTAAAAAGTCAATATGCCCAGATCCACATGTAGAATCATATCACTTCCTTCCTCTTCAACCTTCTTAAATGTTGTTATGTAAGGAATTTAACTTCTTAGGGTAACTTCCAAGGTATTCAGTTATTTGGCTTCATCCTGATTTTGAAGGTAAATAATTTTCTGGAAAGTTGGACAGCTGGGGAGTGGAGAAAGGAAACAAAGGATGCCAGATATTGAAATTGCTTTTTCCCTAAAATAGAATATGATCTTGTCAATGTTAAGTAGAGCATAGGGTAAGAAAGCCCAGCTGTCTGTAATTTTTTCTATTGAAAGCATAAAATGATTGAATACATTTTTCCTGAAAACTGATGAGAATCCAAATTATAAATGTACTGGGATACAGCAAAAATTTAATATTTCCAGATCTGAAAAATTCCTACTCTTCTTGTACAGAGTCATTGGCGGCTGATTGTCATCCCCACTGCACCCTGGGGACAAGGGTGGCATTCGGCGAGGGTAGTAAAGCCACTGTACGAGTATTTTGTATTCTTTGCCTAAAATAACAACAACAGCAATGGTCATAAGGAACTTAATCTAAATTTATGGGTTGAGTCTTTTTATGTTCCTACAAATTCCCAATCCCTTCTGAGAAGCTGCACCTACCCTGCTTCATCTCAGGATACGGCGTGTTCTTTGTAACCTATCCTCAGTCACACCATTTCCTTCTTCTGTGTTGGTTCATGCTGCTGCCTTCTCTTTTAACGTCCTTCTTTCTTTACTTCATAATTACATTTCACTTAAACTTCAAGGTTCCCTTAAAATGCTGCTTCTACGAAAAAGCCTTCTCGTGGTGGTATTTTGACTTTGCCTCTGTTCCTGCATTTACGCGATGCTTTCCTCGTACAGAGGTTAAAAGATTATGTGTCTGGGAGCTGACCGCGCTGTCATTTCTCTATCCTCACAGCTGCTGTCATACAGGTGCCTTTCTCTGGGCAGTTGATTAATTATATTTACAATGCTGGGACTTAATGGGCCAGCATATGCGGGGGCATTTTTCATTGCAATGGGATCCTTCTGGACAGGGATATTTCCCAACGATAAGACTGTGGAAATGCATTTCAGGGGATGCAGGATGGTAATCATGAGAAGAGGTTGTTTGTTTGTTTGTTTACCATCTTAAGGTATACAACTCAGTGATTTCTAGAATATTCACAATGTTGTGAAACCACCACGACTAGCTCATTTTAGACACCATCCAACACCCCCAAAAGAAACACTAAACCTCCCAATTCATTTTCACCTCATACCCTGGCAACCACTAATCTACTGTCTATGTCTGTGGATTTGTCTATTCTGGATATTTCATGTAAACTGAATCATGCAATGTATGATTTTTTTGTGTCTGGCTTCTTTCATTTAGATAATGTTATCAAGGCTCACCCATGCTGTAGTATGCATCAGTACTTTCTTTCCTTTTTATGGCTGAAAAATATTCCGTGGTACAGATGTACCACATTTTGGTGCAACAGCTGATGGACATCTAAATTGTTTTCACTTTTGGGCTACTGTGAATAGTGCTGCTATTAACAAGTTTCTGTGTGGCATATGTTTTCAGTTATCTTTGGTATATATCTAGGAGTAATACTGCTGGGTCATATGGTAATTTGCATTTAACTTAGTGAGGAACCCCCACGTTGTTTTCCACATTGCTGCCCATTTTGCATTTCCATCAGCGATGACTGAGAATTTTACTTTCTCCACATTCTCACCAACATTACCAACACTTGTTATTTTTTTCCCTTTCTCCTTCTCCTCCCCCTTCTTCTTTTCCTTCTTCTTCTTCTTCTTCTTCTTCTTCATAGCATCAATTCATGTGCTTATCAGCCATTACATATCTTTTTTGGAGAAATGTCTGTTTAAATCCTTTTTCCAATTTAAATCAGGTTATTTGTCTTTTTATTGTTATGCTGTAAGAATACTCTATATACTTGGGATTCTTGGCCCTTCCCAGATATATGATTTGAAAACATTTTCTCCTATCCATGGGTTGTTTTTTAATATCCTTGTGGTTGGGTTGCCTGGGTGGTTCAGTCGGTTAAGTGCTGGACTTCAGTTCAGGTGATGATCTCATGGTTCGTGGGTTTGAGCTCCATGTCGGGATCTGGGCTGACAGCTCAGAGCCTGGAGCCTGCTTCAGATTCTGTGTCTCCCTCTCTTTCTGCCCCTCCCCCACTCGTACTCTGTCTCTCTCTCTCAAAAGTAAACATTAAAAAAATATATATATTCTTGTGGTTTTGGTATCATGTTTAAGAAACCATTGCCTAATCCAAAGTCCCCCAAATTTATGTGTATGTTTCCTTCTAAGAGTTTTATAGATTTAGAGCTTGTATTTAGCCTTTCATCCACTTTGAGTTCACTTTTGCATATGATGTGAGGTAAGGGTACAGATTCATTATTTTGAGCATGGATATCTAATTGTCCCAGTGCCATTTGTTATAAAACCTCTTTCCCCATTAAATGGGGATAATTTGTATAAATTTTCTAATATCTAAATGGTCTGAAATCAATTAGGCCATGAATGTGCTTAGTGCCCTTATAAACAAGACCTAAGAGAGCTCTCTCCCTCTTTTCACCCTATGAGGACATAGTGAGAAGATGGCTATCTATGAACCAGGAAGCAGTCTCTCACCAGACACCTAATCTGTCATCACCTTGATCTTGGACTTTCCAGCCTTCAGAACTATGAGAAAGAAACTTCTGTTGTTTGTAAGCCAACCAGGCTATGGTATTCTCTTATAGCAGCCTGAATTGACTAAGACAACTACCTTCAGGCTACTATGATTTTAATGAGAAATCAGCTGTTAATTTTATTGGGGATCCCTGTATATGATGAGTTCCTTCTCTCTTCATATTTTCAAGACTTTATTCTTTGTCATTGGTTTATAGCAATTTGATTACGATGCGTGTGGATCTCTTTGAGTTCATTTTACTTGGAATTTGTTGAGCTTCTTAGATGTGTACGTTAATGTTTTTCATTAATTTGGGGAAGCTTTTGACCATAATTTCTTCAAATATGTCTACCTCTTTTTCTTTATTAATATTTGATACAGATTGACCTCAATTGCCCCTACTCTATATGCTTGACAGTGACTTTAATTGGATAAAGCCAAACACTCATACTCCAATCACAGAGAGTGGTTCGTATATAAACAGCCCAGTTTGGTAAAATAGACTAAGGAAGATGTTTTCTGGAAATGTGGCTTATGTGAGCTTCATATCTTTCTATACGAACTACTGGAAGAGATGTTTCTCTTCTGGATAGTATGCTTCCATGTTGCAGTGTTACCATGAGTAGCTTGATTAGAGTGCCCCTGGGGAGGGAATTGCTAAAAGGAAGATAGAAATATGCAATTGGAGCCCTGAACCTATTTGTTTTTTTAAGCCTCATTAAATTGAAATTCAGAAGGTTTGTATGTGGGTATGTGTCTGTCTGTGTGGTAGTTTGGAAGAAAATAGGCGAAAAAGTAAGGTTTTAGCCCAAAAGATGAATACTTGTGAAACTTTACTAAAAGTTTGTTTCTAAGCATTATGGAGACATCTATGATTTTCTGTGTGAGGAACAAATTCTTTTTTTATGACAAATGTCAAATTATATACTTCTGCAGTTAGAGATAAAGGAGACCTAAATTTCGGAGAGCTAACATCCTGAAAGTTTTAATATGCAATATAGTCTCTGTATAATCACAATGGAAGGTGTAATCGATTGAAGATTGTCAAAGTTAATTGTAAATATGAATGGTCCAGGATGCCACACTTCATGTCAAACTGAATCTGACTCTTTTTAAAAGGTAAGTTTGGCTTTTAGTTGGCTTGAAGTCTTCCCTAAAGCAGGACTTTCCAGTTGAGATCTTTTCATTGTGAACAGGAAGAGAGTGATGTGCTTGACACAGCCAGATGAAACACATCACATTGCACCTGACAGCCAAGAAATCTAAACTGACAAGAGCCTTTTAAAAGAGTCATATAAAAAGTGGACTTGGAACTAGGAGTGCAACCAATGGACACTGGTGTGGCCTTGGGCACAACAGGGGAAATTTTCCTTTTTAAAACATCTTCTTTCTCATGTGTCTACTTAAGGAACCAGGTTGTTGCTTTTTTTCCCCCTCTTATTTATAGCTTCTTAGAGAGCTTCAGGTATCCAAACTTGAAAGGCAGAGGCAATGAACTAAAAACATGCATAGAGTTATACAACCTATTATTTTGGCTTTACTTTCTATAATTAAAGATGAACCTAATTTTCCTTTGCCTCAATGACAGTAAAGAATGAAAGATACAATGTTATATACCACATATTTTTTAACTATACTTTAAAGATAAAGTTGATGATTTGCCTCCCCCTCTGTTTTTATCTTATTTTTCCTTCCCTTCCCCTATGTTCATCTATTTTATTTCTTAAATTCCACATATGAATGAAATCACATGATATTTATCTTTCTCTTACTGACTCATTTCGCTTAGCATAATTCATTCTAGTTCCACAGAGAAAAAACTGGAGGGGTGTCGGGTGGGTGGATGGACTAAATGAGTGATGAACATTAAGGAGGGCACTTGTTGGGATGAGCACTGGGTGTTACATGTAAGTGATAAATCACTAAATTCTACTCTGGAAATCATTATTATACTACATGTTAACCAACTTGGATTTAAATAAAATTAAAAACAAATGTTTTAAAAAAGATAAAGTTGATTCTCTCCTCTGCCTCAACGAGAACAAAACCAATCTCCCCATCCTTCCACATAATATTGACACTGTTACCTATTCAGCTGGGATGTTAGAAGAGTCACTTATTCCATTACCTAATCACTGAGCAAATTCTGTTGCTTGTGTATGTAAATATATTAAAATAAAGTTATTTATGTCCATCTCTGCCACTTCCTCAGTCCATATAAAGATCACTTCTTAACTAATATGCTAATTAATAGCTATATTCACTAAGTATTTTGAACTATCTGCTTCCCAGGGTATATCAAGAATGTATTTTCCACCCTATTTAAAGTTAGGCAGAGCCATGGGACTTTCTTTGGCCAATAAAATGTGAAATAATATGTGCTGTTTCCAGATGAAAACTTTAAAAGTCAATATTTAATTTTCCCTCTTCCCTTTCTATACCTTCACAATTAAAGAAGCTCAGAGATGGAGCTTTCCCTGTGCTTGTTCCAGAAAAAATGACATGGGCAGTCCCCTTATTGACCCTTAATGGCCATGTGACTCATTCTGGCCAATGAAATATGAGCAGAAATGGCACATCCCTTCTAGGCTGAGACCAGTGAGTCTTCTCTTACTCTCTCTGTTACTTCTTCAAGAATAATAATGAGCCATATATTAAGAAGTTGTTGCTATGATACTGTAGTGATCTCTATCTCCAAGCAGGAGACCTAATCTGCAATAGACTTTGTATGAGTAAGAGATAAACTGTATAATGATAAAACCTTCAACTTATCAGAATGATATAAAAATTCTAAATGTGAGAGGCACCTGGGTCGGTCAGTCAGTTAAGTGTCCAACTCTTGGTTTCAGTTCAGGTCATGATCTCATGATTTATGAATTGGATTCTCTGTCTCCCTCTCTCTCTGCCCCTCTCCCGCTTGCGTGTGCGCTCTCTCTCGCTCTCAAAATAAGTAAATAAATAAACTTTAAAAAAAATTCTAGAGTTGAATACATCTAGTAAAATCAAAATATATAAAGCTAATATTGATAAAACTTTAAAGAGAAGTTGCCAAATTCATGATCATGGTCGTGCCAAGAATCACCTTAAAAGCAACAGCACATATTAGTGAAGAAATTGAATATTTGAACAGAACAATCAGTAAGTTTAATTTAATAGACCTATACAGACCCCTGCATGGAACAATTAGAGAACCCATAGTCTTCTCAAGCATGCAGGAAGCACACATAAAAATTGAGCATGCACTTATTTATAAAGCAAGCCTTATGAAATCCCAGAGATTGGTATCATAGACGCTTGCAGAATATTGAAAATAGAGAAAACATTATTCAGTTGTGAGCTGGCTTAACCTAGAACCTTAAAACCAGGCAAGGATGATGTATGAAAGGTAAGCAGTATAGATCTCCACTTATTTGTAACCTCTTTAGCAAAATATGAAAACAACAAACTTAGGAACTTACACAAAACAAAATCAAGTATCATCACTGAGTGATATATTACAGGAATACAAAGGTGGTTATTTTAAAAAATACTATAAATGACATTCATCATGGTAACAGATAAAAGGCAAATAATCTGTTACCTCAAAAGGTATAGAAAAAGTATTTGATATATTTCAGCACCTATTCTTTTAAAAAATTTTTTTTAACATTTATTTACTTTTGAGAGATAGAGACAGAACACAATTGGGGGAGAGACAGAGAGAGAGACACACACACAGAATCCAAAGCAGGCTCCAAGCTCTGGGCTGTCAGCACAGAGCCTGATGCGGGGCTCCAACCCATGAACCGTGAGATCATGAGCTGAAGTTGGACGCCTAACCAAGGCGCCCCACAGCACCTATTCTTGATAAAAAAAATAATTAGTAATTTAGGAAGAAAAGGAATTTCTTTCCCCTGTTAAATTATCTACATTAAATTATTCTACAGTAGAAATACGTTTACTATTGAAAGTTTTCTCATTCAATCAGGAACAAGCAAAGATACCAACTATCACTGCATCTCCTCACTATTTTACTGGGCACATCAACAAACATAGCAATATAAGTTAAACACACAAACAAAAAAAGATATATGGTCGGTCAAGGAAAAAACAAGACTGTCAAAACTGTCCATTGTCACATATGATAAAATTCTTTTCGTTAAAACAAAATGTTCAGTTACAGAACATAATTAATATGAACAAGTTTGGCAAGTTGGCTGCATATACAATCAAAATAGAAAAATTAATTATATTGATACCTATTAGCAGCAATGACCAACCTTGTACTCTCAACCAAATCTTGGACTTGCTGCTCAGCATTTTGTTGATGAAACCAATCTGTTTTGCAGTCTTATATTAGATGATCTGTTGTTTCCCCAGTTCTGTCATCATGGCATATATAGAAATAATAATACTTGCTTAGCAACCTGGAGCAGGTGCACAAGGCTATTCCTGGCAGGAGGGAACAAGCCCAGAATCATCTGTGGCATACACTTTTTCATACTGACAAACCAACATAAAGCTTACAGAGTGCTTTCATAGGCATTTAATAGGCATTTTATCTAGCAGGTAGAAATAGACAGTCATCTCCAGTGAAGTTTCTATTTAATAGACCTGCGTAAATGCACATGTATACCTGTCATCCGATACACTCTCCTTGCAACACAGCTGACTTAGAGCTGATTGAAAAAAACTATAGTTAATTCCTATGATAATGCCTAACTGACTCAGAAAACCATTATTTGCTCCCCCAAAATCTTTATTTTTGCCATTTTATGAAGACAATGTTTGGACCAGGTACAGGAGTGCTCTCCAAATGACACGGGTTTCAAATGCTCTTTTCATCTTAAGCCCTATGAGAGTGCTAACTTCAATATTTGTCAACATTAGGCAGTTTCAGATAAAGTGGATAGTACTAAGATCTGCCAATTATTTTGGAAGCTTTGCAACAAAACTTATTTTTTAAAAACACAACCGAACAATTTCCTTTTCACACTAGTTTTTGTCTATGAGTTTATAAATTTGAACGTGCCTTAATGTAAAGAAGCACATGATCCATATTTTAATACCACTTTAGCCGTGACTCGAGGCCGACTGGATGGATAAAATATTCATGTGGAAACAATATACACACTCAGGATTGAAACTCCTGAGGTTTGTAAATCAGTTTCCTCCATTCTCCACATTTCTTACCATTCAAAGGATTTCAACCTATGTCAGAACTTTTTGTCATCTATTAGGAACTCAGTGGCTCTGGTTTGCTTGCTTCATTTATCTGCTTATTTTTGGTCTCCACTTATCATTATTTTTTAACAGTTGTCAGCATTAAATGTGATTTGCCACATCAGCCAACTTACACAGCAAATGCAAATCCTTTTGAATTTCACTTGCAATTTCTGGACTTCCCCAGTCATTTCAGCTTTGCTTTATCAGCATCATTTGATTTTCTGCCATTAGGGACAGTTCTCAGAGATTTTTATTGTTTTAAAGGAAATAGAAACTAAAACAGGCATGTTCAATTAGACATGGTTCTTCAGTGTCACACAACTAGGGCACTTCCGTTTCAACAGCACCATTCCAGATCACTACTAAGACTTTCCTACTGGGGATGGATAATACGAAATAATTGCGTTTTTGGTCCGATTATTTTTTGATCTAAATTTTGATCCAGTTTTGGAGCACAACATGAGAAGAGTCTACGTAGGCACACCCTTTAAGTTACCTGCATATTGTTCCATTACAGCATTTAACTTCATGTTTACCTTTTAGTTCACTATTGTTTGATTTTTATTCCTGACATTGACAATTCAGAAGACATTTCTCTATGAATGTCCTGACATTATATCATTATTTAGAAATACAGCTTTTTGTTTGGTCAGTATTTCCATTTTTAGCCATATCTTTAGATTCTTAATAAGATGTAATATTTAAAAAACTCTCTGAGCTTCAAAATCAAATTGTTTTATGCCCTTTGTCATAGATCATGGTTATATGTGTTGAGGCATAATTCCAAAGCTGGCTGAGGTATAAAACCACATACACGTGTGTGTGTGCGTGTGTGTGTGTGTGTGTGTGTACTTCCTTTAATATAAGCAGTAGCAAACACATTTAAAACTTTATTTAAAACCAAGGCAGAATATCCTAGCTAAATGTGAAGGAGTAAAGCTAAGATCATCAAATCTCTTAATTCAAAGGCCTAATAAAACTCACCTAATTAGAAACACAAACAAAAGAAATTAATTGGCAATGTCTTGATCATACACCCCTAAACCATACACTTCAAAAGTGTTAACCCGTGAAAAGCCACAATTGGGTCAAAAGGGTTAGACTACAGACACTCTCCCTTTGCCTACCTCTTGTCTCCCCTGATAGGTACATGTTACGCTTGAAGTTGTTATTAGAGAAGCACAGTCCTTTCTTGGAGAGACTGTCACAGACTTCCTTTACATCACTGGCCGGAAGTGGCAGCATGAAGTCTGGGGAAGGGGGGTGGACAGCAGCCCCGTGCTTGGCTTCGACATATCCTGAGCCTCTGTCTGGGACCAGGTGCATCACCTGAAGAATCAAATTGGGATTCTTTTAGCAAAGTGGGGGAGGTGCATTATCAGGTATGCAACTCTGCATCTATCATACCTCTTTTGTCCTAATTAAAGAAGACAACTACGGTGGTTTATCCCTTCCCTCTTTCTACTAGAGGAAGTCAGAATGGCTGCTGCAGGGAGACGGGAACACCGGGGAAATAACTAAGATTCAATTACAGAAACATAGAGCTTATGGTTCTTCATGGAACTGGGGGAATACCCCAAACAACATATATCTCTGTGGTGAGCTGAAAATTGAACCACCACTTCCCAAAGATATGTACATCCTAATCCTTGGACCCTGATATCTCAAAAAAAAGAAAAGGACCTTAGTAGGTATGATTAAGTTAAGAATGTTGAGATAGGAGATGATAATGTATTATTCAGGTGGGCTCTAAATGCCCTAAGTCCTAAATCTCTGTAAGACTGGAGCAGAGGGAGAATACACACACACACACACACACACACACACACACAGATGAAGAAGGCATTGTAACAACAGAGGCAGAGATGCGGGCATAAGCCAAGGAATACTGAAAGCCCCGAGAAGCTGAGGGAGGCACTGTGAACTTTCCCTCCACGTTCATGAAAGCACTCTGAAATGACTTAACAGGATTTACCCAGACACATGTAAGGTATAATGTGTTATATTAATAAAGAGGAATAAAATCATTATATAAATCATTTCCCATTTTCTATCATAGGAAATTTGCTTTCATTGTACTGAGAACATGCTTCTATATTATGAGATTTATGCTGATAGCAAGAAAAAAAGTTTAAAAAACAATTTTTTTGAATGCTTATTTATTTTTGAGAGAGAGAAAGAGCCAGAGCATGAGCAGGGGAGGGGCAGAGAGACAGGCAGAGACTCCAGGCTCCAGGCTCTGAGCTGTCAGCACAGAGCCGATGTGGGGCTTGAACTCTTGAGCTGTGAGCTGAAGTCAGACACTTAATTGACTGAGCCACCCAGGTTCCCCAAGAAAAAAAGTTTAAAAAAAAAAGGAAGAAAACTCTTAAAAAGACACTCTCTTAATTAAGCAGATGAACTTTTGGCTAATGTGATGGTTAACACAACTGAATAATGCCTTGTTGCCATGTGGGCAACATGGAGTGCCATGTTAGAGAAGGCTGAATTGTAACTACGAGTGGGTCTGCCCTGAGTTGATAAACATCTCCAAGTATCATATAAAGATACTAACTCTAACTGAATCCCATTCAGCAGCTACACTGTGTGATACAACTCTCAAAACTATGTAACAAACAAAACGAAAATTATTTTATAGTTTCTATTCTTTTCCATAAGAAAAAAATCTGTATTCTATGGACTTTTCTCTGCTTCCTCAATACGTATTCTTGTAACACATACATCTGTAAGAAGCTTAGTCTCAATAATTTGTATGTACTTGGAAGTTAGGAAATGGGTGAGAATGCCAGAGGACACTTGACAATAAGTTTTTTAAAAACGTTCAGTACCTATTCGGGGAGCCCTGAATAGCCCATCATATTTATTCAAGTATATGTATGTGACATATGTATTAAAATACAGTTGTTTTCCCCCTTGTCCGTCCCCCACCGGATGCCTGAAACCACAAATAGAACTAAACCCTACATAGGGGCACCTGGGGGGCTTAGCTGGTTAAGCGTCCAACTTCGGCTCAGGTCATGATCTCACGGTCCTTGAGTTCGAGCCCCGTGTCGGGCTCTGTGCTGACAGCTCAGAGCCTGGAGCCTGCTTCTGATTCTGTGTCTCCCTCTCTGTCTGCCCCTTCCCTGCTCTCATTGTGTGTCTGTCTCTCAAAAATAAACACTTAAAAAAGAAGAAGAAACCCTATATATACTTTGTTTTTCCTATACTCATATACCTATGAAAAAGTTTCAAAGTTAGGCACAGTAAGAGATTAACAACAATAACTAATAATAAGATAGAACAATTATAATAAAACTACACTGCAATAAAAGTAATGTGAATGTAGTCTTTCTCTCTCAAAATATCTAAATATCTTATTGTACCGTACACACCCTTCTTCTTGCGATGATGTGAGATGGTAACATGCCTAGGGCAGAGAGGAAGTGAGGTGAATGACGTAGGCACCGTGACTGACGTAGCATTAGGCTGTTAGGTTCGAAGAAGGACCATCTGCTTCTGGATCATGGTTGACCTTGCGTAGCTGAAACGACAGATAAAGGGGGACTACTATGTTGTCAAACTAGTGTATTTTGAAACAAGCAAACATCCTGTGTGCCTTGAATAATATTGTTGCTTTAGCGGACTACTTGCCTTTAAATATATCTGACATTTTTAGTCCTATGCACTCCCCAAAAATAAGGGATTTTATATTTATGGATAAATTTATAGAATCTTAGTTAGATATAAAGATAGAATAAAGTATTCGTATTCGGGGATCTTCAAAGTGAGCACCTATTTTCCCTAAAATTTGGAGGTTATATCACATTGCCAATTATATGTGAGCCAGTGAAGCAGTTTGGGTGTTTTTAATTATTATTCCTTGGGAATCTGTACTTAAAACTGTTCAGAGAAACGATTGCCTGACTGAAAGTCAGAAGACTTCAAGCGTAAAACTGCTGAAATGATCAAGAATTAATGGAATATTCTAAATGGGTTTGTGTGCTGGTCCAACCACAAGGGGACGCTGGAGGGCACTCAGCTCTCAGCAGAGGTGGAAGCAGACAGGGAGCAAGTGCAGGACAGAATTCACTGGGGGAACCGAGAGCAGGAAGGAAGTTATTTATACTCAGAATCAAAATGTTTACAAAGTACGTGAAGAACCTTACTAAATCTAGTGGGAAGGAATCAAAGGAGGAAAAATTAGAGGTGAGAGTGAAGAATCTAGTTTAAAGAGATACTGGTGATTCTGGCAGACTTAAAGCCCTTGAGTTGGAGGGAAGAACCAGATATGGTAGATATGCAAGTGTGATTTTTTTCTTCCAACCTTACTGAGATAATTGACATGCATTAGTGTGTAAGTTTAAGGTGCACAACATATTGATTTGATACACTTACATATTGCAACATGATTACCACTGTAGTGTTACTTATATATCACAATATGATTATCTCTATCACATAATTATCTTTTTTGTGGGGGGGGGGTAGTGAGAACACTTAAAATGTACTGTCAGCAATTTCCAGGTATACAATACAGTACTGTGACCTATGATCACAATGTTGTGCATGAGATCCCCAAAACTTATTTATCTTCTTACTAGAAGTTTGTACACTTTGACTAACATCTCCCTCATTCTTCCCTTGTCCCCCAACTCCTGGCATTCACCCTTCTACTCTGTTTCTATGAGTTTGGCTTTTTTTTAGATTCCACATATAAGTGATTCGTATACAGGAGGCATAGTCCTCTAATAGACTATATCAGAACTTCTCAGGGTGGGAGGAAAAGGAATAAAAGAATCCATATGCATTGATAAATAATACTGAATAAAATTTCATGTGAGAACAAGCTGAGTAAAGTTGATACGGAGAATATATTTGATATGCTCAGAAATAAAGGCACTAAATGAGATGAGTAATAGAGAGAATGTATATATGAAATAATTATGTTGAGCAATGCATCGTTGATATTGGCCTCTTAGCTATCTCTGAGCAAACTTTGCTGATATGTTTTTCAATGAATGTAAAGTGCACTGGGGTCCTCCACGAGATCTATATAAAGTCTCTCACGTTGCAGTGGACTTATTGTTATTAATTGTCCAAACAGGAATAGAGTTCATTTGAACTCCCATTTGCTAAGAATGAGACAGCCTATCTATTTTAAACTATATCATGATTGAGTGGTCATAGCTGAGAGAATGGATTAGGAACTACCTCAACGTGGAAAATAAAAAACTCATTATCTTAATTTTCTGTTAACAGGTCTTTTGAGTCCTTTTAATCACCACTAAGTTGATACAGTGGCAACAAAAGTTAATGGTGAACTAGGTGAGAATTCGGACTTTGTCAAGTGGCTAATAAAGTTATTCTTTCACAGAACTGGGTCCACAGATTTTTGGAGCTTGCGAGGACAGAGATGGTTTTTAATACTAGAGACTTAAAATGGAAGCATCTCCTTAGCTTTCCTGAAGACTGCCTTTTCTTTAGGTGAGCTCTGGTGCTTGAGTCTTTTGACTGGGTAATTTATTGTGTTTTCTGTTATGAGGATCATGCTGTGGCTCATCCAGTCTTTGAGCAAAGTCATTTATTTTGATGCCTCATCATGTCATAACAAAAACTACTGCAAATACTTTTACTTTTTAAACTCCAAGCTTATTCTTCATTTTACATGCAAATGACGTAAATATATTCCAGACTGAAAAGCCCAATTCTGTCTTTTTCTTTCTTCTCTTCTGCCTCATAGGAAATGGAGAAATATTTCATGGAACGAGACTAAAGTTTAAAATATGTGCTCTTTTTGATTAAACATTCTTCCTAGTTTGACTGGAATCTATGCTATTAATCTTAATAATTCAGTAAACTGAGAGATAAAGATGTGTTCTTAGTGTCATCCATACATTCTGTATCTGGTCCTACACGCTAAATGTGGTTTATATAACTCCCTGGGAGTGGCTCACAGAGAGTGATTATTCTTAAAAGATCACTCAGGTAAAGGAGATCAAGAGGGCTTAAGTAAAATCTCGAAGGATTTTCTTTAGAAGATGGACATTAGTGTTTACCTAAGGAAAATCAGAAAGATATATCCTAATATAAGCAATCTCACCGTCTTGTTTGGGCTAAGCTGAAGGTCAACTGTATAAACTTTGTGTATACAAAATATGTATTTCTTTTATGGAAGTCCTATATTGCATTTATGATCCTTGACCTATATCATCAGCACAACAGAAAGGCTTTACTGCAAATTAAAGAAAAAAAAAAGCATTTTGTTTAACCCCTGCCTTATCAATTGTAAAGTTGCTGGGTTGGTGAAGCTGGAGAAAGCAGGAGCATGTGCCCATACGTTGATACATAAAAATGTAGACTCCAAGGCCTAAAAGAGGTCTTTAGGTCATATTAATTTCAATGACCCTAGGTAGAGTGGGAGTTTCAATCTCTGAAGACTATCAGAAAGATGGTGAATACTCTTTCCCTGATCTGGATGGAGCCTACACAGGCTTGTAGAGGGGTCTTCTCAGACTTATCCCATCAGTGCTGGTTCTCAAGGATCTCCATTAACTGTTCCCACTTTTTACCTGTGTACCCTTTGTCTCTCTAGACTGTCAGGCAGGCCACATCAGTGTCATTCCCTGGTACTCTGCTCATTTCTGCCCCTCTAATCTTTAATAATATTCTTCATACTTTGAATGAATTTTCCCTTTTCTATCCCACTAAAGAAATCATAATGGTATTGTATTCACCTAAAAACTGGAGTTAGCGCAGCTAGAAAAATTAACAAAATGGGCCACAAATAAAGCAGAGTTCTGGCAGCACTTACATTCACTTAAGGTCGAGCTCATGACACCATGGTATCTTCCGAACTAAAAACTGTTTTCTTCTGTTATTTTGATTTTTTTAAAAAATATAACCTATATTACCATGTTAGGATGTTTTCTTAGTACTTCATTGGCACATATGCAAAGGTTATTTAACAAAATGTGTTTTAAAACTCATTCAGCTATAAAAAATGGGATCATTACCAGTGATAGCATCTATTAAAATTTCATCTCCGTGACTGAAAGGAGATCATTAAACGTCAACAATGATCTATGATTTTGAAACATACCTGTATTATTTTTCAAATTGTACTCTTAAAGTCCCTCAGTGAAGAAAACAAGAGCAATGCTTAGTTTTTCACATTATTATCATTGCAGTCCTAACATCCTTATGTCATAGAATGTATGCAATTTTAGAATATAGGAAACTATAGAAAATAAAAGTCATCTATATTATTATAAAATGTAAGAAAAAGTGTTACAATTTGGGTGTGTACCTCTCAGGAAAAATGTATAGAAATTAAGTTAAATATGTGTTTCTAGGAATTATTTATATTTTATCAAATTTTATAATATGGTGTTAATATATACAAGCTGCTTCTTCAGCTTAATAATTGATGACTCCCCTTACATAATGATACACATACATTTATAACTTAAATGACTTCCTAGTATTTTGTTGAATGAATATATCATAATTAATTAAATGTGTCCCCCATGTAGGACTATTTAGTTTGGTTTTATTTTAAGTAAGTTGCAAGGGGCATGTTTATAGCTTCATTTTTGTGATATTTACTTCTGTATGATATATTTCCACATGTAGAATTGCCTGATAAATAAGTTTTAGTTTTTTGCTGTATTTTCTCAAAAATATTTCCCACAAAGTGCTTTAATGTATACTCCTAATAGAAGTCTATCAGCATTCATTTCTCACACATTAATACTCCTCTGCCTATTAGGATGTTTTATGATCAGCTTATACATATTGTCATTTCAGCATATAATCAATACAAAATTTGAGATACTTTGAAGTCCTTTTTCTTAATCTTTGAGTCAGTGTGTATTTTTTACATCTACCATGTTTCAATTCAGGCACTGAATTTTAATTGGATACTTGATTCATGTTTAGATTCAATTAAATTTACAATTAAAATATATTCACATACTCAAGTTGTTCGAAACATATTGAGAAGTTTCCCAATAACTGAACTGAGTATCAATTAAAAAAATTTAATTTAAATTAAATCAAATTAGAATTCAGTCACACCAGCCACATTTCAAGTGCTCAAGAGCGACATTTGGTCCATGACTACAGGACTACCCAGCACAGGTCTAAGGTCATTAGTACAATCAACGTGACCCACACGGTCTAGCCTCTCCCGTAAATCCTGTGACCTTGTTTCTACCGTTCCCACCCTCCAGCTTTCCCACTCTTCATGGAACACAGCAGGCATCTCGGGAACTTCGTGGTAGCTATTCTTTCTGCCAAAATGCTCTTTCCTCAAATATCCTACTGAGTTGCTATTACTACTTTACATCTTTGCTGACACATCCCCTCATCAGTGAGAGTTTTCATGACCACGGCTGCTCCCTTCTCACTTCTCTATGATCCTTATCTGGGTTGTTTTTCCCCTAATACTAATTTCCTCTGGTTATTGCCTGTCTCCCCACAGTGGAATTATAAGCACCGTGAATGCCGGGCATATGCTCACTGCATCCTCAGTGCCTGGCACAGAGCAGATGTTCAAATATTTGTTTAATATGATGAAAGATCATTTATAACTCCTAATTATTAATAGGTCTTGTGTGCATGTCTGTGTGTGTGTGTGTGTGTGTGCACATGTGTGTGCTCCTGCACACTACTGCTACTTTTCTCCCTCTCTTCCTTTTCTTTTTCCTTTACTTTTCATTATGATCATGCATCTTAAGAAGCACTTTCCCTTACCATATTTCTTACCATGTCCCCTATTAGCTCTCCTACAAAACCTTAAGGTTTATTGATGGGCAAGTGGGTGAGAAATACTTTCACTTCAAGTATGGGTTATGTCAGCCTCAGACATTCACATAAATATGCTTAGGAATTAAGAGCTCTTGGCAAGAGCTGTTCAGAGCAAGGATTACAAAACAGTATGGCCCACAGGTACGTTCCACCATATAAATGAGGATACGTAATTTATGACAATTAATTATCCCTCATGTCTTCTGTTACACAAAAATCAGTTATTCCCAAAATAGAGTTTATCTCTGATTCTGGAATAGATAGTAATTACAACCTCATGCATATATGTATTTTAGCACTGTTTGCATAATGAATACTTGGCTCTGAAGAGATCATATAAACTTAGAAAATTATATCAATAGTATTAAAATAAGGACAAATCACCAATAGCTCTATCAGTCATTTGTCAATCAAAAAAACTTAGATCATGTTTATAAATATTTAGTATAAACACTAGTAATTTAATATAATGCAAATTTTTAATTATAATAAAATCATAATTACAAAAAAGCTATCACCATTTTCAGAAAGCTCTTTTCTGTTTTGCTGTATCTTTTACAATCTTCTTTCTGATGTGTTTCCATGGATAATGCAGAAATTAATAAACTAGTTTTAATGAATGAAACACATTTTAAAAATGTTTATCATCCTAAGACAAGTTTATGTATGTCAATACCTTTTGTGATATTGCATAATTACTGTCCTAGGGGACAGTCTTCTCATTTGTCCATTTGCTTAATAGAATCTTCAGTGAGTGCCCCAACTTCTCACTAGGGTAATGTCTTCCTATGGCTACCACTGCCTTTGTTATTTCAGGATGAGTTTCTTTAATGCTTTCTAATTAAATCTCTATTTGAAGACTCTCAAGGGAGTCAGGTCGTAAAGCTGCTCATTTGTAGTGAAATGGAGCATATGGAATGTGTGATGTTGGTCTCAGTATCCCTGGAAGCTCACTCTTTGCCATGGTTTGAATTCAAGATCCAGCTAAACTCCATTTTAGCAGAGCTCGCCAATAACCAGATTAAACAAAAAATTAGAATTGCATAGGGATTGGTTCCTTGCATTACGTTTCTTGGCATCACCCAGTTGGTTTCTAACGTGTCCTTCCCACACTTCCCTGCCTGGTAAGCTTCTTTTATAGTAAGATGCAGGGCAATTTACATTTCTTCTGGAAAACTTTTCTCCAATTTTCACCAGCAGTTAAGTTTCTCACTCTGAGACATTACTGCCCTTTGCTCATAGCTCTACGTGTCACACTTCAGACACTTGTTATAACCTACTTATTATCTGTTTCCACCACCTATAGACCTATGAATCCTCCCCCACCACTCTTACTCCCTTCTTCCTTGTCAGTCACCGAGTACTAGCACTCCATCTCTGGTACATGTGGTAGATAGAATAACGTTCCCCTGAAGATGCCTGCACCATAACCTTACGATTTGCATACACACCGTGTAACTCTTCGTGCTTCTCATTCTTCACGTGTAAAGTGGGGGTTATCCAAGCACTTAAGAGAATTTTGGGGAGAACACAGTGAATGACATATATACATCAGCTCCTGCATCAAAAATGCAATGATTCTGGAGGTCCTTAATCTAAAGATGGCGGCTTCAGCGGTGAGGGGCGCTATGGCGCTGCGTACTAGTGCTAGCCGGCCGGTGGCTTTCGTCAGAAAAATTCCCTGGACCGCAGCCTCGAGTGAGCTGAGAGAACACTTTGCACAGTTTGGCCATATACGAAAGTGCATCATACCTTTTGACAAAGAGACTGGGTTTCACAGAGGTATGGGTTGGATTCAGTTTTCTTCAGAAGAAGAACTTCAGAATGCACTACAGCAAGAAAATCATATCATTGATGGAGTAAAGCTCCACATTCAAGCTCAAAGACCAAAAATTTTGCAAGGGGATCAAACATCTGATGAGGAAAAAGATTTTTGAGACTGTTACTACCTATTAAATAAAGTAAACAAAATTGAAAAAAAAAAAAAAAAAAAAAAAAAAAAAAGCAATGATTCTGAATAGTTCTTCACCCGCATTGTCTCATTTGAGAAGTGCAAAACTCCATGAGGTAAGTCTTAACATTATTCCCAATCGCAGATAAGGTCACTGAGGTTTAGAGAAGCTAAGTAATTGTGTGAAGTGAGGATCAGAGCTTAGAATCTCAGCAATCTAGCTCCAGGATGTGTTGGTTTACATTACTTATTTGGATGACATATTATTCTTAATTCAGAAATGATTTTATTTTTAAAATTTGAGATTGATTTTCCAAATCGAAGTGCTAAACCTTTATATATCTAACAAACTGAGATCTCTTAAAGAACGATTGGGGGTTGGAGCACTTGGATGGCTCAGTCAGTGAAGCTTCTGACTTCAGCTCAGGTCATGATCTCTCTGCCGTCAGCACAGAGCCTGCTTTGGATCCTCTGTCTTCCCTCTCTCTCTGTCCCTCCCCTGCTCAGGCTCACTATCTAAAAAATAACTAAACATTAAAAGAAGAAGAAGACGAAGACGAAGACGAAGACGAAGAAGAAGAAGAAGAAGAGGTGATGGGATTTGGAGGAAAGGCAAGGACAATGTAAAGTTCCCAGTGTAACAATGACTGAGCTGTTCACACTTAAGAGTTAGATTCGGAGCAAAAACATTCTCTGAAGTATGGACTCAAAGTGACATATTATAAGGGTGAGTCTGATGTTCACCCTTGGGCCTTGGATTTGTAGCATGAAAGAATCATGCATACTGAGAAGTCATAGCTTATGTAGTAAGTAAATTTTCCAAGAACCAGGTAATGTATTTCTTTTAAAGAAAGGAGTTGACTTTTAAGTAAGAAGTTGGACTCAAATAAAATTATTCCAAGGGGGGGGGGGGAGAGGAGTTGGCCTAAGTACCTTGGGTGTATTATTTCTCAGAATTTGCATTTGTTCTTAATGAACACATTTTACTGTGTTTATAAACTTTCATTTGGACACAAATAAAAATGTTCTAAACTTACAATTTATGCAAAATATTCTAAACTTATAACTCATGAAGGTGAAAGTGAGACTCAGCAGGTATCTCTCTTTCACTGATCTCTTTCTTCTCTCTCATCTCCCAGGGGAAAAACTATTCTGACTTATGATGTTCACACTTTTACTACAAAGGTTGATAATACATTTTTTTCAGATTTTAAAATTTAATATATAAGGTACTACCATAGTCTGAATTGTGCCTCCCTGCACCCCCATTCATATGTTGAAACTCTAATCCCTAGTGTTATGGTATTTACAGGTGGGATCTTTAGGAGGTAATTAAGTTTAGATGAGTTCAAGAGGGTGGGGCTTGATGAGGGAAGGAAAGGCAAGCTGACAGGCCAAAACCTGCCCCCCCACCCCCCCCCACCCCCCGCACCCCAGGTGGGAGATGTGTGATATTCCTCTGGCACTCCTGACTGCCCGAGAACAAAGGAAAGGGGGAAAACAAATGGTTAACTGATAGAGATCGCAATCCTAAAGGACCTAAAAGTCTCCATCACCCCTCCATAGTGATGTGGGAAACACAGGCAGAAGGAAATGTTAGATAGAACTAAATTTCCTTATAACCTGCAGCCCATTGACAAATACTTGAGGCTGGCAGAGTCAAAGGTTTCTCCAGGAACTCCCTGCTGTCTTAATGTTAATGCTTTCCTAGAGGGAAAAACAACCTTAGCTTGACAATAGCTAGGCCTCCAGTATCTTGGGAGTCCTTTTTAGCATATGAAAATCTCACTGGAAACTTCCCCTGGACTTCTCCCCGCCCCCAACTCCATAGTATATAACCAGTCTCTCCTCCGGGTCCTGGGGCAGCTCTTCCTGCCCCTCTGTCCCTGTGCTTCAATAAAATCACCTTTTTGCACCGAAGACATCTTCAAGAATTCTTTCTTGGCCATCAGCTCTGGACCCCACGAACACCACTGTCACCCCCCCAAAAAACCTCTTCGTGGCTCACCATGGGATTAGTGCTCTTAAAAAGAGACCCCTGAGAGTTTGCTTCCACTCTTTCTTTCTCCACCCTGTGAGGATACAATGAGAAGGTGCTGTTGGAAAGTCGGGAGGAAGGTACTCACCAAGAACCGAATTTGCCAGCAGCTCCATCCTGGACTTCCCAGCCTCCAGAATTGTGTGTTGTTTAAGCCACTGTCTGTTGTTTAAGCCACTCAGTCTATGGTGTGTTGTTAGGACACCCCAGGCCGACTAAGACAGGCACCAGAATGTAGTCTTCTGCAAGTTGCCTGAAAGACTGCTTCTTGGAGAGATTAATCCATGATGGTATTCTTTACTCTTGTTCATTCACTTTTCCTTGTGATGCAGTACTGCATTAGAGACTATATTGTAATTCATTTATCTATTTTTACTTTGATGGTCATTTACATGGCTTCTACTATTTTCACATAAAAACCCATGCTGTTTTGAACAATCTTATGCATCTTTTTGTGGACAAATGACAATGTCATTGGTGCACAGTTGGTGGTGGAATTTCTATATTGTAGTGTATGTATGTGTCCATCTTTACTAATTTTTGCCAAATCGTACTATAGAGTTAAAAGTTCTTCGCATCTATGGCAACAGTTGGCGGTGCCACGTTTTAAAAATTGCCCATCTATTAAATGTGAGATGGTTTTTTTTTTTTACCGTGATTTGCATTTAATTTTCACTAACATAGCTGCTAAATATTTCATATGTTTTTAGCCATTTAGACTTCTGCATCCTTGAATTTCCTGCCGGTATATTTGCCTGATTTTCAATTCAATTACTTGTCATTGTCTTAATGATTGAACGAAGGGACTGAATTCTTTACGTTAAAAATATCCCCAGGGGCATCTGGGCGGCTCAGTCAGTTAAGCATGGACTCTTGATCTCAGCTCACATCATTATCTCACAGTCATGAGGCAGAGCCCCAGTAAGTCAGGCTCTGGGCTGGGTGTGGACCCTACTTGAGATTCTCCCTCTCCCTTTCCCTTCCTGCTTGCACAGGCGCATGCACGCAGGTGCTCTCTCTCTCCAAAAAAAAAAAAAAAAATCTCTAGTCAATATTAACTGATTAAATCTCCACAGGAAGAACTTTTGCTAATCAATCAGTGGTATTTAGCCTCCTACTTAAAAACCTGAGTCTCCAGGCTAGTTTTTTTTTTTTTTTTTTTTTTTTTTTTTTTAAAGCTTAATGTTTCTCACATATTAGGGGAAAATGTATTTACCAGTAAGAGAAAAATTGTTATTTTACAACACACGTGAAAAACATCAAAGAGAATTTGGCACCATAACTTTGATAAACTCTAGAGTTTCAGTCCACCAAGCTTTCAGGAAAAATACTGAATCCAGTCACTGTCGAAGTGATACATGAACAGTACTGAGACTACTTTAATGTGTTTGCATATAGACACTACTAAAGCTCATCACCCCTGAAACTTCCCTTTGTATGAACAGAGATTAATATAAGTGAAAAAAAAAACAAGATTACTAGCACCAAAGCAAAATAGAACACAAATGTTTCTAATTAAAGAACCAACAATTCTTATTTTACTAACACACAGCCTGTTTTTCTTTTGTGAGAGCAGTGTATGAACGGTAGCCTGTTCAAGTGTTTAAAACATGAGTGAGGGGCCAACGTTTCCAATTTTGCTTCTGTCATCTGTCTTTTAAAACCAGAGCATCCATCAGTGCAGAGTCTGAAAGGAATAATGCCAATAAAATGAGGGGATCCTCCCTCCCCACCCTTTATTTTTCCCCTGTGGCTGGTTGTAACACAAGTTTCTCTTTGGGCTCTGTGGAATTGCTGACATAAAAATACAGGGAGTTCCTAGCAGCAGGGGCAGGTCAACGAGGCACCTACCTCCCGCTCTTCCCATCTTGTATTGGTGGCCACCCCTTGGCTCATTCACCACTGGGTTCTCCTCCACAAGGGCCCTGGGGTGTTTCTAAGCTACATTTATTATTCATCAAATACTAGGGTTCACAGTCCCTGACTGGAATGAAATCAATCTACATGTATCTTCCTTTTACATTTTGCAAAGAGGTTTGATTTTATCCTTTAAAAACATGTAGGTTTTGTAATAATAATTTACATGATTCAAAATTCACAAGGTACAAGGAAAATGCTGCCTCTCACTTCTGTGTCATCCCTCTTCCTCAGGCAACCAGTATTAATGGTTTTACATGTAACTGTAGCCCTATTTTTATTTCTTATCGTATATATAATCTTTTCATTTTTTTAAATTTATTTTGAGGGAGAAAGTGATAAAGAGAGAGCACACAAGCGTGGGAGGGCCAAAGAGAGAGGGAGAGAGAGAATCTTCAAGCAAGCACCATGCTGTCAGCGCAGAGCCCCACATGGGGCTCGATCACATGAACTGTGAGATCATGACCTGAGCCAAAATCAAGAGTTGGACACTCATCTGACTGAGGCACCCAGAGACCCCGAATCTCTTCATTTTTAGAGACATTAGCGTGATATTCACATGGATATGTATTGCGGTGGGCAGAATAATGGCCCCCAAAGATGTTCATCCCTAATCCTTGGAACCTGTGACTATGTTCTTAACATGGAAAAAGGGACGTTACAGATGTGATTACAGGTATGTACCTAGAGATGGAGCTATTATTTGGATTATCCGGACGGGTACAATATGATCACTTGAACACTTTAAAGCAGAGAACCTTTCCCAGTTGTGGTCAGAGAGAGGCATGCCCACAGAGGAAGATTCAGAGTGGTGTGAGGTTGCTGCTTTTCAAGAGCAAGGAAGGGAACCATGAGCCAAGGAACACAGGTGACCTCTGGAAGTCGGCAAATGCAAGGCAACAGATTCTCTCTTGGGCCTCCAGCAAAGAATACAAGGAAAACAGCCTGAGTTACCCAGGGAGGACCCAGCCCTCTGTATGACCTATAGAAATGTGAGATCATGTATTTGTTTTGTTTTAAGACTCTAGGTTTATATTCATTTGTTATTGTAATGCCTGAAGTTCCAAAACCTCCCACAAAAGACCACCAGAGTCGTAAGTCAAAGCCAAGCGGCAAGGGTCGTTTATTGCAGGTTCGAACCTGGTCCTCTGCGCACTCGTCGCCGGTGACACAAGAGGCCACGATTAGGGTTGGTATAGCGTTTTTATAGACAGAGACAAATAGCACAGGGGAGGTTTTTACTTGTGGCGAGAGGAAGAAAGGGGGAAGGGGGTAGGTGAGGAATGTGCTAAGCAAGCAGGTTTACAGAAGCGAGAAATGCCGGTTAGTTTGTATACAATCACTCATTCCATTACATATCAGACTACATTTAGGAAGTTTTACAGCCCATTCTACAGCGGGTTACAATCAGGAAAGGTCTCACAATGCTCATAGCAAACAGCAAGCAAAACAGGCTTCTCAGCAATTGTATTTTTTATCAAACATCCATAATAAGCAGAAAAGAGAACCTAGCTTTAAACTAAGGCGGGGCTGTCATTTGGATTCAAAGCTGTTCCTTTCAGTTATGGCAGCGGGAACAGAAAGCTACCATAACACATTTACCTTGTGGGTTTTTTTTCCATTTCGAAAAACTAAATTCATTCCATATCAGTACATAAAGAACTCACTCAGCTTAAAGTTTTCCCCCCACAGGTGCATAATATCCCATCATATCATTAAACCACCATCACAGGTACTGAAGGCCAGTCAAGTCTCTTCTGCTATTCCAAATAGGACAGCAGTGGTATATCCTTGTGTAAGTCCCTATTCTTACACATATCAGTTATTAGAGAGAGCAAAACTTAAGAAATGGAATTAACCATTCAATGGGAATGCACATTTTTCTACTTTGATTAATATTTCCAAGTTAGACTCCTTAAAGTTTGTTTCAATTTACATTCTATGTCCTGTTTCTACATACCTTTACTATTACAGTATGTTACTGAATATTTATATTGATCTACTTGATAGCAGATAAACAGAAACCTAGTTTAAATGCACTTATCTCTTGGGGTGAGGTGGGATGAGAATCTTTTCATACGTTTAAAAGTTATTTTTATCTCCTGTTCTATGAAGCTCCCCCTTCTTCTTCCTTCCTCCCTTCTTCCCTCCCTCCCTCCCTTCTTCCCTCCCTCCCTTCCTTTTTCCCTCCCTCCCTCCCCCCCTTCCTTCCTTCTAACCTTTCTTCTTTCTGTTTGCCTGGTTTTTTTTTCCTGCAAGGTTGATGGATGTTTTCTTATTGACATATCAATGCTTTATATCTCCTAAAGAAACAAATTCTTTTTCTTTTGGCTTTGCTTTTGGAAGTTTTATCAATGCAGGCTTTTGTTTGTTTTTTTAATGTATGTCCTCAGGGGTGCCTGGGTGGCTCTGTTGGTTAAGTGTCTGATTCTTGATCTCAACTCAGGTCATGATCTCACTGTTTGGGAGTCTGAGCCCCGTCCTGGGCTACACACTGTCAGTGTGCTTGGGATTTTCTCTCTCTCTCTTTCTGTCTCTCTCTGGCCTTCCACCCATGTTCTCTCTCTCAATAAATAAACTTAATTTTTTTTAAATGTATGTCATCAAATTTATGAATAGGTCATTTAATTTTCTTAGATTTGTGGTTTTATTTCATATTTGTTCAAAAATCTTCAGCAATATAACTGCTTTACACCTCCATGGATTATTTAGTATTTTTATGATTTCAAAATTGACATCTTTCACTTATTTTTTTATGATGCATGTGATGAAAAAACTTTACTTTTACTTTCTTCCAGAAGGCTATCGAGTTGCTCTAACACCACTTATTGAATACTACACGTTGGCTTTTAATATGATTTTTAAAAGTCAATTTCCTTTAAATCAAAGTTTTCAGGTTTAAAAATAGACATATTGCCTACACCTAAAAGATTTTAGCCTCAATTTACATTAATTGCATTAATATTTATTAAGCTCTTATAAAGGACTAATATATGTTCTGTATTTTTATGACTGGATAGATAATTTCACATATCTTGGAAAGAGATACAGTAGACCCCAACTGGGTTGGCTGTTCAGCTAACACCAATTTACAAAGTGCCCATATCTGTCCTACAGCTCTTTCTTTGAGAAATGGTTCCTATTCTCCCTGTTCTAGTTCTGGTCTGATTGTACTGACCATCATGGTATCTTACCACTCTAGACACACATTTAAAAATATAATTTGTCTTGGCCTAGTCACTGAAAGTAATTCATCATCCAGGTAAGCTATTCCTGAGCTCACTCCCAGATGGCCTGAGCTATCATGGCAATGAAAGCCAGGTATGTAAACTCCAGAACCCAAGTTTCTCTTCCCTGTCACTTCTTTCCAGTATATTATTAGAACAAAGTGGGGGGAGAAACTTTCTTCCATAATTCCATTCCTTCCCTTCCCTTTCATTAATTGAGCTTGATGATTCATCCATAAAACCTTGATCAACCATCACAAGGAGACTTTAGCTTTTAGAGCACAAAACCTTAATCATGCAGTTCTAGGAGGTAGAAAGATTTCCTCCCATCCTGGATAAGAGTAGGCATTATTTTGTTACTTCCTGATAATGACACTTCCAGGAATGGGCATAAAAGCTTCTTTCTAAAGTAAAAAAACACAAAATATAAGATGAATTATTAGCATTTCAAAAGCTGGCCACACCCATTTGTTTAAAGGGTTTTTTCTCTCCCTGAAAACTAGGCCAATTTATCAACTTTGCATCTTAGGGACCTAATACAAGTACAGAGAAGATACTTGGTAAATGTTTGTTTAATAAGTAAATAGATGCATAAACAGCCCCTAGTTGGAACTATTTCCTCTGGGAGAAGCTAGCAGAGACGACTCACTGCCTTTTGCTTAAGTAATTTTTCGTACCATTCTTTGCTATTAGCAGTACACCCTGGGAGATTTCAACTCCATGGCTCTTCCTATTGATGATTCACTGCCTTCTTTTTGTTGTGTCCTCCCTCCATTGCTCAGGACAATTGGGCCATGCTGTCCAAGCCATCCTGGGCTACTTTAATTAGAAGCCACAATTGCCAGGAAGAAACATGAGCTTAGCATCTTCTGGTTTCCCAGAACATTATTCAAGAAAATGACTTTTCTCATCTCTCTTAGAACTCTCCGTTTGCCCAGAAATGTTGATTTTCTTCCTGGATAGAGTAATATAACTGGGTCCCAACCCTTTGGCCCCACCTACTGCTCAGTGGTAAAGGCAATAGTTCCTGAACTTATTTATACCCATGAGGCACTGAACAGTGATAAGAACTCTAGCCAGAAGTCCTGCATGTATCCTATGTAAGTGTACGTGGCCTGGAGTACTGCTTTCAGCATTATTTGAGAATGGGGACACTGGAGGGATGAGAGTTGTATTCCTTCTCTAAAGCAGAAGATTTTAGTTATCCACACAGCTTATTCAAAAGTCCTGTTACAAACTCTGGCTGGAACCTGAGCTATGCATTTTGGAAAACCTCTCATACGATTCTGATTGACATGCTAATTCTTACTGTTGAGTGCTTATCACAATGAGTCAAAAAGTTGACTTTAAGGGTTAGCTTTGCCACCCATAAGTTTTCTATCCACAGACAAGTTCCTTAACCATCATGATCCTCACTAATAAGCCAGAGAAAATACTGCCTCTTTCCCAAATGTTTCTGAAGATTAAGTGATAGAATGCATCTATAGTGCATAGCACATGGGAATTCAAGAAATAAAAATATTATTATGTAACTAAGTGATCTGACTCTATTCCCAAGGAGAAGATGAAAGATGTATCTGTTCATTATGGTAGTGAACAGGAATAAACATCTTTTAGAGAAAGGTAGATCTGATGCTACTTTAAAAATGTTTTATTCTGGAAAACCTCATTTGGTCAAAGGATGGTCTTAGAGTGAAATCCAATAAAATACAGGCTAAGTCCATGGAAAGAGCTATCACAGAACCCAATGAAATTCAATTTAACTCTTTACCTAAGCTTATAAATAAGTGCTGAAGTTGCCTTTCTCCATTTAAAGTGCTTTCAGCTAAGACAAACCACTCAAATCCTTTTATTTTCCTTTAGTCGCCCTTAAATGAACACCTTAGTTATTTCTGACATCTCTAATCCTACCTAGAGTCCTCCATACATTCTATAGCTGGTATTTATTTTCTCCAGAGTCTAATAGTTCCTGTCTTTCTATAAGATAAATTCCGAAGCCTCTTCCAGATTTCTTTCTCTTGTTTTAAGTCAGAGAATTTACTTCAAAACTCATCATGTTTCCAAGCAGTAGACCCAAGCCCCTTCATTCATAAAAGGGACATAAAGCTGGAAGAAAACTTGCCTCACTATTTTCTAACTAAAAGATGATAAAGCAACAATTATGGAATCCATACCTGGTGATTAATTGGAAAATCCTGGGCTCCAACATGGAGGGCTGCAACAGAGGAAACATTGTAGGAGTGATAACTTCAGGGGGATTCCGACTTAAAAATATTAATGTCATAAGCCAAGGAACTGAATGTTCTCCATGCCATTCCTGCCGCTCAGAGCAGAATCAAGTTGGTCAGGTATGGCATTCACACACCAGAGCTACAGCTTAGAAAGATAAATTTTTCTTCCACTAACAGATGCCTGCATCAAATCTTTCTTTTCTTTTTGAAGAATCATGACTTAAAAGAAGGGTAATAGTATATCAATTAATTGGTGATGATAAATTAGAAACATCAATAAAGTGGCACATATATAGCTGTTGAAGATTATAATTTAAATATGCTCTTTGAGCACTGGTAGATAGGAGACCGATACTTCTATGAATAGAAAGTTCTAACTTAATGTGGCCACCTTGTTATAGATTAAATGATACATATAACAATATGGTGCACAGTTGACAGAGAGAAACAATGGGAATATACATTTCCCTTAGTCACTTTTGGTTAAAGATTTCAATAATTCTGTAATAATGAGAAATTCAATCTATACTATAATAGTTCTAATTTTATTATGTGCATGTGGGTGTATAGTAATTCTTTACCACATTCCATAGTACAGATAGTCCCAATTAAATTTCCTTGGTGCTTTAAAAAGTTTCACCCCAAAATAACTTCCTCAAGTATTAGTTTGTATTTTAAAAATTGCACTAATATACATTTTAATTTAAAAATAACTCAAATTGTTACCTTGAATGCACAAATTATATGTTGTCTTCAACAGCACCATTTTTTAAACTTTTAATTTTTGTGTTCCTCCTTTTTTTTAACCAAAAATTAAATCAAAGTAATACATCACATGAATATTGCTTAAAATTTTAAATTTATTCAGTCTTTTAATAATTATTTGAGTTCCTACTATGAGTCAGTGATTTTTCTAAGCATTGATGAATTCAATAATAAACAAAACAAAAACATAAAAAAAACCTTATCCTGATGAAGCCTATGTTCTAGTTGTGGCTCAGATGATGCAGTTATAAGATCTATGAGAAAAATAAAATGAAAGGGTTAGAGAAGGGTTGTAGAACACGGGAGGTTTGGGGGGGAATACAGTAACAGATACCAAATTTAATTATGTCTTTCTTAAAAGATCAA
The DNA here is from genome assembly GCF_023721935.1 of Panthera uncia. Lineage (NCBI taxonomy): Eukaryota > Metazoa > Chordata > Mammalia > Carnivora > Felidae > Panthera > Panthera uncia. The sequence goes on along the minus strand of NC_064816.1, from coordinate 137,841,213 downwards.
GCCCACAAGTACACTTGTTTCAGATTTCCCTCTTGATAAACCAATTCTGTGTATTTTGTTGTAATTTGATTTCATATACCATTTCTCAAAAGTGTCTGTAATATAGATGATGACTTAGTATTGGCTTCTAATGAATTTAACTTCTGATTGTTTCTGAATCCTATCTATCTTCCCATCTTTTCATTAAGATACCTAAACCAAAGGAGAAAATGCATCTTACAGTTAATGGGTTTCTTTAATCTCTTTAATTCACAATATAACTGTCTAGAATGCACCAGACATTAGGCTAAGGCATTAGGTCATAAAAAACCTCCTGCATGGCTGGGAATACATACTGGGTTGCAATGCAGTATGATGAGAACCATAATAGAGAGAAGCATGAAGTCCCATCAAAGTAGAAAGTAGAAAGGAAGGAGTGACTCATTAACAGAAGTAACCAGAGAAACAGATAATGTTTTAGAGAAAGGGGGAAATCTAAACTCTCTGGAATGATGAATAGTCAGGACACTCTAATACATGCTGTGTACAAAGGCATAGAGCTGTTAATTTGGTGGAGGCATCAGGAAAATTCCAATAGTTCTACTTGAATTTGAAATGAAGAGTTTCTGAATGTCATGAGTTTGTTGGGAGGGGAGTTGAGTGATAAAGAGCAAATATCTTGAAAACTTCAAGATTTCTAGGCCTTGACTCCAGTAGCATCTGCCTTGCTTATATCCACTGCCCTGTCCATTGAAAGGGTGCTAGTTTTCAGCACAATTTCTATGTTGCAGGGCCCTTTTGTCCCTGAAGCCTGCTTTGCCAGGGTACAGCAGGTCAGAAAGGCTGGGGAATTACTGCTTCCTGAGTTCACTGCTTATCCAATGCTCTCAGTAGGTGGTGTTAAAATACTTTTACTCCCTTGCCTGTATAGTGGGACAACCCCGAGAAGAGTGTTCTACACTGGCTCTTAGAGTTCCTGCAGCTAGGATAGGGTCCAGTTCCTCGTAGCCAAATCCTCAGGATGGGATGCCAGCACTAATGATAGTAAGTGGCCATCCTGTAGCATCACAGTTATTAAGATACTCACCCATGCTGAGCTGTGCTGGGTACAGGTTGAAGTGATGCATTGCTTATACAGTATTTCTAGTATTTGAGAAATACTGGGGTTTTAAAATACTGGCAATTTTAAGAAGTGTGAAATACGTGGTTGTTAAGTGTCATTGAAACAAACAAACAAACAAAAAATAGCAGACTAAGGTCAGTCAACTCCCAATCCAAGGCATAGTGGGAAAGTAGGTCTTTGGGCACCCTTTAAAGAGATTCTTATCTTTACAACCGGAGAGAAGAATGGGTTGAAACCTAAATTTCAGATAGTTTTATGACATTAGTAGATTTTCAAACAAGTCTGAATTCAGAGTCCTTGTTAGTCTTCTCTGCTCAATTTAGGGCCCTGAGACTTGGGATGGGAACACTAGATGGGTGTGGTTCAGAATGCTGTCTCATGTTTATATACCAAGAAACATTTTATGCTCTGTGGTAGAAGCATTTCCATCCCTGGAACTCTAGTCTGGTGAAAACTAAAGTCGTGGAAGAGGAAAGCACAAACTTCCCAAAGGAGTCAGTAGGAAGAATGATGAGATTTCCTCTTATGCCTACCCTTTGACTCCAAACCCACGTCTTCTAATCACAGTTGGTTCAAAGTATATTCTCATCTTGACTGATCATGTATAATCCCAAAGCTAGCATCTCAACTCTACTTTTAAGGGGACACTCCAGTGTTCTGCTGGATGGGAGTTTCCTGGATATAGGGTAGCATTGGTGGATTCTCTGGTCATGTGCCCACTGTTGTATCCTGCCTCCAAAATGAAATGGGTTCATTAATCTACGACTACATTATGTAAGATCAAATGTCACTAATTAGCCCTGGGGTAGCAGTGACAGTTGAAGCACTGATGGCAGAGAAGATAAACTCATTGGACCACTTCAGATCCAATTCTGACCCATGTTAAATTCAATCTGTCCCATCAGTGATGTTTGAAATTGGTGGTCACTCATTATTCCTGGAAGAAAAAGGGTGGGGGGGAGAAAAAGACTTACAAAGGAACTGTAGTCAGATAAGATACACCTGCACCTACAGTTTCTCCTGAGGAATTGATGTTTATCATCTTCCTTCTCTACCAACCATCATTTTCCTCCAGTCCTCAGATCTTTATCTCTGAGGAGTCTGAGGCTTTGATTAGCATTCTGTTGGTAAGGTGTTGCTGCAGTTGGCCAGCCATGGTTATCACCACTTATAAAAGCACCAAGATCCTCTGAAGGAATCAATCCCTGAGTTCTATTCTCCACACTGCCTCCATTACATAGCAGCAAGTCTACCTCCTCATGGAAATCAGGGTCAACCACTGGTGGCAGTAATTCTGTTCCTTCTCTTCTGGTCTGCTGGCATGATAAGCTCACAATAATAGAAATCATATGCTCTCTTTAAGGTGAATTTGCATATCTCTGCCCTTTTTCATTGTGGTATGATTTTATAGTTTAACTATGAGAGGATAATTTTACTTCCTTTATTTCCAACCATTTGAGACACGCCCTGCAGATCACAGTTCAGTTTCACTGGAGATAATATGTGAGCTGGCAAGAAATAATTCTGGAGAAGGAATTAGAGACCAATTTGTGAAGGAGTTTAGAGTTCACACAGTAGGCAACTGGATGCCATGGAAATATTTTCAGACGATTCAGAGACAGGTCCAGGTATGTGATTCTGAAAGCTAATTGCAGTGGTTTGGTGGGCAGACACTAGAGGAAGGACTCAAAGAGGATCTCAGTGGTCCAGTTGAAGGGCAATGTGATTGGATAAAAGGGGATGGGGCAGATTTGAGAAATATATTCCAGGAAAAATGTTTAACTTTGGTAGCTAATTGTGTGTGAGGGCTAAGAAAGTAAGGAGAGCCCCAATGGAATCAGGCTTCCTCTTGGGGGTTAGGTGTTGTCTTATCTCTCAGCTTCTACTGCTTGTCACCCAGTAAGCACCACAAGACTCAGAGAAGTCCCAGGACTCCTCTGAGAAATGAGCCATTTGGCTTTATAAAACAGGATATGGAAGAATGTTAAAGCAAATATTGGTTGAGGTACCAAGATACAATAGAGAGACGTCCAAAAAAGGTACCAGAGTCATACATTTCTAAGGCTTTAGCTAAAATTAAAAAAAAAAAAGTTTCATGGTTTTTGCATACATTCCCCATATCTTAGGTATAAAAACTCCAGAGACTGGTGGGAAAGAACATTTCTGAGAATGATTTTTAAAATGTGTTTTAGCCCCTACCCCTAACCCCTTGTCACTACCCCTAAAGAGGGAAATATGTTGTATGTGGTAAGTTCCAGCTCCTCATCTCAAGACTGTGGACAGGCAAATTTGATAGATGTCTCCTGAAGGTGGAGGTGGTGGTACACTTGATAGACTGTTGTCTTATTCCCATTACATGTGGAGATGACAGATACACTCACTAACTCTAAACAGCAGGACAAAGGAGAAATTGCTGAGTTAGGAAGGAGTCATCAGTCTACTCCCAGGATTTGTCAGAGCAAAGGGTTTGAGTGTTTCCTGTGAGCATGAAAGAGAGCAGTCTGAGGCTGCCTTGAAACAGGCTCTTCCATTTAAGGGGCTTGTGAGACTTTGGTGTTTGGATGAAAGAAGGCAGTTGGTTGGAATTAAGTGTATGAATTAAGTATATGAATTCATCGAAGCAATGGAAATGAGTGAAATCATTCATTAAAAGTCTGCAAATTGGGGCAGCTGGGTGGCTCAGTCAGTTAGGTGTCTGACTTTGGCTCAGGTCATGATCTCACGGTCCGTGGGTTCAAGCCCTGTGTCGGCCTCTGTGCTGACAGCTCAGAGCCTGGAGCCTGCTTCAGATTCTGTGTCTCCTTCTCTCTCTGCCCCTCCCTCTCTTGCATTCTGTCTCTCTCTCTCTCTCAAAAATAAATAAACATTAAAAACAAAATTTAAAGAAAGAGTCTGCAAATAAAATATTGGGTGCACTGACAATGAAGTGATGAGACAAGACTTAGACGAGGTTAGGAGGACAACAAAAAACTCTCCCTAAGGGGGTAGATTAACACTCCCACAACTGCTTGTGGTTACTGCCCTACTTTATTTTCTCTGCACAAACATACCTGGAAAGAGTTGGCCATAGTTGCTACTCCTATTTATTTATCTATTAATCTCTCCTCAACCCACTCTGATCAGACTTTCCTCTACACCACTCCACTGAGAATCTACTGATGAAGGCCATTACTGTCTGTGCGAATGAAGACCACCAGTATTATGGGTGTTGACAAATGCAATGGTTATTTCTCTGTCCTTCCTTATTTGAATTTTGACTGTCCTTCAACACAGCTGGCTACTTTTTTCTTCTCTTGGCCTTGGTGACCCCACACTCTTCTGATTTCTCCTACCTCACTGCCTGTTCTTTCTCAGTCTTCTTTATGGGACCTCCTTCCTTTACTCGAAATAGGAATGTAGGAATGTACCCAGGATTTGATCTTGTCCACTTTCCAGTTATGGTTACTCTTTATCCTTAGATAATATTGCCTAGTACCTTGGGTTTGGAGTGTCATTTATGTGCTGATGATTCTAAGTTGTATCTACAATATAGTTAACGAATTACTAACTTGATAGAGCTAGATGGATGGCTAATAGGCATCTCAAACTTGTCATATCCCAAACAGAATTTGTTTCTACTCTGTGTGCCACCCACTCTTCCCTGCCTTAGTTAACATCCAGCCAATAGCCACTCAATTCCTCAAGCCATGTCCAGGAGTAATTTTGATTTCATTCTTTCCTGTTTTATGTCATCCGATAGATCATTAAGGGGATCTTAACAGCCTTTTATTTCTGAAATATATCCTAAATTCCTTTACTACCCACCATCCCAAGTTCTATCCTCCGTGTGCAAAAAACCCACAATATCTTGCACAGATGACTTCCATAGCCTTATACATATTTTTACAGTTTCCACAAATGATTCTCCATAAGGCACTTACTTCCCCATCACTCACTGCACACATGGCTTATGGATCATCACATCACATAGACCTTTTCTGACCACTCAGTCAGGAGTGGTCATGCAGTTTTATTTCTCTGTGTAGCCATTGCATTTTCTTGTTTATTGTTGGTATTTTTTCTTTTGATTTTTTATTCTCTCCACTCAGTGTAACCTATTAAAAAAAAACAAAACAGTGATATTGTGTCCCCGTGTCTAAAACAATGTCTAAAGTACAGTAAATACCCAATAAATATATGTTGAGTAAATGAAAGAATGGATGAATGGCAGAAATAAAAGGCAATTTGTATAGGATTGGTGGCTATGTCAGAAATATTTGAAATGTTAATATTTCAAGACTTTATACTTGAAATGGAGAAGAAGAATAATAAAGTGGAAATTTAAGAAAGAGACAAGCTAGGTAAAGCTTTGCTTGTTGGTTTTTAAGAATAGGGAGAAAAAAAGCCTGAATCCATGTGAATTTTATAGGGAAGGAACCAATGAAGCAAGAGTTTAAGATAATAGAAGGATATAGGATGAGGAATGATCCTAAACAATCAGGAAATACCGGATCAGAGCTGCTGATTTTTACTGAAGGATTAGCCTCAGAAAAGGGAAAACATCGAAGATCCTGCCTTCTTCCCTATTTCCTTCCTTCCATTTCCCTCTCTCAACCTTTCTTTCCTTCCTCCCTTTTTTATTTCTTTCATTTCTCCTGCTATAATTCCTGTTTTAGTACTACTATAGTATCAGGCGCTGTGAAATAGATAGAAGATTTAATTCGAATAAAAACAGAAAGCAAGATCTGACAATAGACTAGAAGGAAGAGAAATTGCCTTTGTGCCAGGGAAATTAGTAGCAGCATCCCTAATGGGTTTATTATAGCTACTCTATTAGTCACAAATAAAGGAAATGGACTCTGGTTGATTTAAACAGAAAATGAGAGGGTTAGAATTGTGGGGGGGGGGGGGGGGGTCTCACAGAGCCTACAAGAAGGCCAGATACAGGTTATGGCAAGAGCCAAGCAAGACAGAGCCAAGACAACCCGGGTATCACCTGTCATCAACTTCTGCTTCTGCAACTGGCACCACTCTGCTTATCCTTTTGTTGCTGGGCTGCAGTACTTGTGACTCCTGTCACCACAGCCCTGGGCTCTGCACCCTACTGCAGGGACCATCAGAAATCCTTCACTCCCTCAGGAATCAAACGGGGTCACGCTCAGGTCACATAGGACTCAAAGGGGAAAAGAATCTTAAGCCTTTCTTGCTTCTGTATGGGGGAGTGGATCTGCCTCTTTTCTTTGGATTTCCACACAGATGATTATGGACCCTGGTCATCCCAAAAGTCAAATACTCCTTAGAAGCAGTTCTAGAAGAGGGACCTTGTATGGTGTGAGGGCAGAAGTGACTCTGGCTTCCTGGGCTCTTGTTCATAGCTTTTCCTGAATCACTATGTGACTTTGTATAAATTATCCTTACTCTCCAGGCCATTGTTCAGCTCTCTATAAAATGTGGGTGCTGTTTCCACATGTTTGCTAGCCCTTTCCAGTGCTAAGATTTTGAGATAGCTTCTTAAAGCTGAAGAAATACATCAGTAAAACAAGTCATACTCAAGTTTGCAGCATTTTATCACTAAGACCCTTCTTGGCAGGCCCTTGGGGGTTAAGTAGCATAGAACAGAATATCTTTATTGGGTATTATAAAGGCAGAAGAATACAAATGAGAAATGGTAAAGGTCAGGCAGATATACACCTATCAGATGAACTGAAGTGGGACTCAGAGACACAAGGTGCCAACACTGTGGTTACATTTATTCTCCCGAAGAAGGAGGCGAAAAAATGCCGGGGGAACCAGATTTCCTTCTTACGTAGTTCAATACAAACAGGAAAAATAACACAATATAACAGGCAGGATATGTCAAGCCAACACAAAACTCAGCTGGAGGTAACAGGCTAAATACAATTCAGGTTTCTGTTCCACAGAGATGTCTCAGAGCCTGAAGTTCAGCTAAGACGCGCACAGACTACAAATGATTCAAGACTCATCCTTGTGACATGATCATCAAAGGCCACAGAGGAAAGCATCAAGAACACTGAAAGTTCAAGTTGCCCCGTATGTTTTTCATAAAGGGAAGTAGAAGACAGTGCACTAGAATTATCTTTAGGTCTTTGGTGGTTTAATACACTGGAGAAGTAAATTAAGTCAAACCTGAAAGGCAAAAGAAGACACCTCAACATTGTATTTGTTCATAGTACCCAAGAATGTGATCACTCATTCTGGCTGACAGACAAGGTAGGTAAATTCAAACTGCAACTTTGAATTTATCTGAGATCTTATTGATATTTTCCAACATAACAGATGCTGATATCTAAGGGGAGAATCTCTTTCTCCTTACAGCAATTATTTGGAGTAAGGTACTCAGTTTAAGAATTGATGAAATGTAAAAGAGACAACCAGTTAGTGATGTACCAGGAGATGATCTTTTAGAAAAGCAGCTACAACCTCAGTTTTCTTAAAAAAATACTTATTTGATTTATAGCTTGACAAGAATGCTTTCCTTTAGATGAAGAGTAAGAAAAATCTGAATAAATTCAGAAAGATGGGTATTTCCGGTAGGCATTTTCTTGGCCTCTATCTTTTCTTTCTTTTCATAATTGGGGAGTTTTTACTCATGAATACTTTCTGCAAAACCAAATTCTAACAGCAAGCAAGAAAGTGTTTGTTTGTTTTGTTTTATAAAACAGTATTCTATGATTGCACTAAGGCAACCAAGGCTTTGGGAAATATTCTGTTATTCAAGAGAACAGAGAGAGTAAAAATAAAGTGATAAATGCTTTCATGGCCCATGGACCTTCCTGTTAGGGATTCAAACTTGAACACAACCACATGCATCCTTCAATCATCACAGTCTAGTGGAAGAGAGCGATGAGTTTCCAAAAATCATGCAGGAGCACTGTGAAGGAGTTTCCCTAGGGAAGGTGCCAGGATACTACCATGGGAGGGGGACCCACCAAAGAGGAAGTAGTCAACATGATCTTCCTAGAGGAGGTTACTCCTCTAGGGGAGTTTGACTTTCACATTGCAATGCAAAAAGAGACTAATATTTCCCATTTCATTATCTGTATTCAGGCAGCAGCAGCTCATACAGTTCTGGTCCCTGCCTATCTTCCCAGTCATGTAGCTTGCGACTGCTCGCTCATAGCCTACACCCTAGTCTCTCCTAACCCAGCACACACCCTCACATCTCTTTACTTTTGCATATACCAGGCTCCTAACCTTGAATTCATCCCACCCTCCATTGACCTGTGTCCCTCCTAGGGCTATAAGCACCCCAGGACCAAAATCGGCTACATCATTAGCTCACCTTGCAGTATGATGTACACCACAGGTGTACTTGTGGAAGACCAGGAAAGATGAAAAGGGCAGTGTGGACAGTGGGTAAAACCAGGAGCTCTGGAGGCATACTGGTGAGTTTTGATTCTTATATCTTCCACTAACTCTCTGGATAATATTGAGCAAGTTATATAACCTCTTTGTGACTCAATTTCTGAATTTAAGATAGGATTTGCATGAGGATTAAATGAGATAATACATGTAAGTCTCTTAGAACAATGTCTGAAAGATGCCAACCATAACTGTTAGGTATTTATAACTAAAAAGTTCTTGGATGGATATTTGTGGCAGAGACAGTATTTATTCTCAAATATTGCATTTGCTTTTTAAATTTCCCACTACCTTTACAGTTAGACAGGGACATACAATGAATTCTAAGAAACAGGCTATCATGAAAGAGCTAGTAGTGGATTCTCCAAGCTCTCTGTTCTCTTGCCACAGAGACCACAAGGCATGTGTTAAAACAGAAGAGCCTTGGGACTCAAGCAGCCTGAATGAATGCTGTGTTTTCTAACAGTTGAGACTTTAGGGTTATTGTGACTGCAGCATAAAGCCACCTATCCTGACTAATTCAGGATCACCCTAAAGTCATGCTGAAGAGATGATGGCCCAATTTATAGACTTACACTTCCTTTGATAAAAAAAAGTGAATAGGTGCAAATAGCATAAGCAGCATTGCTACAAAGGCTGAAGATATAAAATAGGAGATTGTGGGGCGCCTGGGTGGCCCAGTCGGTTGAGCGTCCGACTTCAGCTCAGGTCGTGATCTCACAGTTCGTGAGTTCGAGCCCCGCGTCAGGCTCTGGGCTGATGGCTCAGAGCCTGGAGCCTGCTTCCGATTCTGTGTCTCCCTCTCTCTTTGCCCCTCCCCCATTCATGCTCTGTCTCTCTCTGTCTCAAAAATAAATAAACATTAAAATAAATAAATAAATAAATAAAATAGGAGATTATAAAAAGAGGCTGTCATAGGGATGGAGAAAGAGGAAAGAGAGAAAAGAATGTTGACTATTCAATCTTGGTTTAGGTGTGGATGGGATCAGTAATACATTTTTTAAGATAAAAAAAAACAACTTAAATAATAATCGCAGTGATATCACATGCTTTTATTTGGGATGTGTTTTGTTTTGTTTTTTCCTATCAGTAAGACTAAAAAAATCTTTTTCTAAAAGAATTTAGAAAAATGAAATCTGACTTTCACTATTAGATTAAATTAGTAAAAAGACATAAAACAAATAATTGCATTTATTTTTAAAAATATTTTCTTAATGTTTATTTTATTTTTGAGAGAGAGAGAGCAGGGAAGGGCAGAGAAAGAGGGAGACAAAGAATCCCAAGCAGGCTCTGCACTGGCAGCAGAGAGCCCGATGCAGGGCTTGAACTCATGATCATAACCTGAGCCGAAGTCAGACACCTAATCTACTAGGCCACCCAGGCAGGCATCCCAATAACTGCATTTCTTAAACCTTATTCTGGAAATGGGTAGATTTTTGTGAACATAGGTGGGAGTGGGCCACATATTCCTTTGAAAATATCATTTAAAAAATATGGACTTTTCCTATAGGGAAAAATGAAGGTGCCCAAATAAACACACAGTTTCCAGGGCTCTTGGACCTAGAGTGACAAAACCTTTGGTTGTGGGTTTCTCTTTCAGATCCTGATTTGAACTATCCAGAAATATCTTGAGAGAAATTCCTTAACAATTTTAATGTATCAGCTGGGCTACCGTTAATAACAGTATGAGCTTCATGGGGAGCGTAGACACCATGAACACTTAAATTAGTATGGGGCACCTGGGTGGCTTAGTGGGTTGGGCGTCTGACTTCGGCTCAGGTCACGATCTTAAGGGAGTTTGAGCCCCGCGTCAGGCTCTGTGCTGACAGCTCAGAGCCTGGAGCCTGCTTCAGATTCTGTGTCTCCCTCTCTCTTTGCCCCTTCCCGATCACACTCTGTCTCTGTCTCTCTCAAAAATCAATAAACACTAAAAAAAATTTTTTTTATTTGTATAAATGTTGTGGAGGGCAAATAGTCGATATTCCTCAGATTGAAAAATGGTACTGTCTTTGAGGCAGCAGGTCTATGGATAGGAAGTATCTCTACAGATACACTTGCAAAATTATGCCACGATATATGTTCAAGGATCTTCATTATAGTTTTGTTTTTTATAGCAAAAATACCGGGAAATAATGACCGTTGACCAGACACTGGCTAAATTCGTTATAGCACATTCACAGAATATTACTCTGCAGCCACTAAATAAAATGAGATTATTGATATGTCTGTAGTGACATGAGAAGATGATCCATTTAGTTCAATAAAGAAACATAACTGTATATATTAAATGGTCTTGTTAGACAATTTTTTATAAGAATGTGTGTGTGTTATATGTGTGTGTGTGTGTGTGTGTGTGTGTGTGAGACTGTTCTGAAAGAATATGTAGGAAACCATTAAAAGTAGTTACCTTTGATGAGATATATGTCCATACATGACACAGAGGAACATTTAATAAATATGTTTGCATTTATTTATTTATTTATTTACTTAGAGTGAACAAGTAGGTGAGAGGGGCAGACAGAGAAAGAGAGAGAGAAAATCTTAAGCAGGCTTTCCACTCAGTGCCTCAGTGTGTAACCTAACTCGGGGCTCAATCCCATGACCCTGGGATCCTGACCTGAGCCAAAATCAAGAGTTGGACACTCTACCTACAAACCAACCCAGGTGCCCCAATATATTTGCATTTATGCACTATTTACTGAGCTCACAATTCCTCCTTGCTCAACACATTTTTCAATGCTTTGGAAATATAAAAGAATGTGGAAGACAGTTATTACCACTGACTTTTAATTATGCTGTCAATAAGAAAAACAGATATTTGAAATAGTTAGAGAAAATGTAAAAGACAATACACGAGCAAGTACAACTTAAAATGCTAAAAATACTGAATACTAAGTGCTAAACAATGTGTTATTAGACTTGGGAGAAACTGTTTTATCAAACAAAATACTCTCACCTTAGGCAAATGTGTGTGTGTGTGTGTGTGTGTGTGTGTACTTTGAAAAGAACAAACAAACATGTGAATTATACAATTCACATAGGAAGAACTCAGGAAAGCACAACTAGTAATTCCAAAGGGCTGAACACACACATACACAGATACACACACACACACACACACACACACACACACACTCACCCCTTATGAGGATATTACAAACTTCTTTCCCATAATTTTGGTTATTGAGTGTAGAACACACACTGAAGATACAACTTGTTTACAAAGCATCAAATAAGAAAAGAGCACATTCAATTCATATACTGTGTGGTATTTCTCTAGTTGTTTCTAGATGTGTACCATAAGTTCTTACATGACTTCGACGTCTCAGATACCAGCAGCTATATTTGGCAATGTTGGCAGCTTTATTAAGATAGCTGTTAGTGATGCTAAGAAAGTACACTCATTTTCAACTGAGCCTGACAACATTTGATACACAGCCCATGTTGACAACTGCACCAGCTGGATCATTCTGAATTCTTACAGCAGACAAGTCTGTCAAAAAAAAGTCAGCTGGTCTGTGTGTGTACCTACACAATCACAGGCATGACTGATATTTTTTTCAGTGATGCTAGGTTCATATCTCTCTGGGAGTTAATCCTGATATTTATAGTGGACTTAAAAAGAAATGCTGGTCAAAACATCCTAAAATTCAGTAATATTTCTATGAAGAAATGTGCAGGCAGTTAAATTATTAGAAAATCTACAATAAAGAGCTATTTTAAGTAAGAGCATTTTGGTTCAAAAACCACTCACTTTTATAAGTTGACTAACTGTGATAAATGTGGTACTTGTTTTGTGTTGTTCTAAAATGATTCCAAAATTTCCTTAGTAAATAAAGTAGCATTGATGAGGTCTGTGGGTTGGAAGTTACAGGCACAGAATTGAGAAAATACAGTGGCAGCAGTTTGGGACCAGGATTAGCCTCAAATTTTCCCTGCTATTGACAGAAGATGGGGATACTGGAAAGATCCAGACATAGGTTCACGTTTGCATATTGAGAGTAGTATTGGCTATGATCGAACAGTACCGCCTCCATAAAATTCTTCTCCATGGGTTCGTTTGCTGGACTAATTTGAGTATCAATTTGTCTGGGAGGTGAGGACAGAATAAAGGGTACTTTTTCTTACATGTGAGTGATTTTTTGGACTGCTTACCTGTGATTGAGTTGACACCTTTCTGTATTTCATCACTTGCCCAGAAAGTCTGAGAGAGAACCTGGGACAGTTGAGCCATATGCATTAGGAGTGCCTTAATTACACATGAATCAAGCCAATCTTACCTCTCCCTTCTAAATTCTAAAAATCTCTCATTTAATAGTATTCATTTCTTCCATTTGCCTTAGAAAGTAAAGAAATACAATGTAGGTTATTAATTTAGATGATGTAGAATATCTCAGAGTTTCCAAAATTTTATTGCTTATTTAGGAAAATGACTACTATACTTACCTGAAACAGCTGTGACAAAAAAAAAAGGATTTAAAACAAAACAAAACAAAATATTATGCTACGCTATTTAAAATGCTCTGATTCCAAATGATAGTCCTTTCGTAGGATAAAGGGGGAAGATCTTCAGAAGGTACACAGATAAGCAAATCAGTGAACCTCAGACTGCCTGTGGTTCAAGCAGAAGCATGCATTGTCACTTCACAGAAAAGACAACTCTTTGTTCCTGCACCTGGAGACATCTATTAATAGGAGTCACCTAGACGTTGGTTATACATAATTTAAAAATAGGAATACAAATTACTGGGCTAGGGAGGTCTCCCACAGAAATCAGCAGGTGATACAAGAGAAGAAGAGTTTTCTTAAATACAAATTCTTAGTGCCTATCCAGTGGAGAGTAAAATTGACATGATTCAAGGATTAATTAAGCCATTCCCAAAGTTCTTTTGTAGTTGCTAAACACAGAGAAAAATCTGCAGAATCAGACGAACGCTCTGAGAAATAGAATTGTCTCATGCTAACTCATCTCCCTCACTTAACATCCAGCAGCCTCCTTGCAGCTGCCAAACATGTACTCTGAATAACAGATTCTATTCTAAGTAAAGGATTGTGTTTTCCCTAAGTAGCTCAAAATATATTAGCGATATTTAAAAAAAAATATTGGATTTCTCAAATTTAATACATATGGGTACCCTCAGCTTTTGAGTGGGGTGAGAATATCAATAAGATTCTGGAGCTTGTTCTAAGTTTCATTGAGGTCTGCATTCAGATATTACCCACAGGTACTGACAGATACTACAGTGTAAGCCTTTTGTATAGCCTCATGAGGGAATGAAATCTCACCGTAAGCTAAGCTAAGAGCAAGATGCCTCAGAATTCAAAAAAGTATCAAGAGGCAGGTATGGTATTGATTCCATGATATAGTATGAAATCAGACAATAATAACGATATCAATAGTAACAACAATCAAATGTATTTATTATACATTTTTATAATTTTATATGTATCATCTCACTTATCCTGATAACACCCTTAGGAATTATATGATATTGTATTTATTATTATCATCATTATTATTTCATCTACTTCACAAGTAAGGAAACTGTGACTTTACACACATTAAGAAAATTGCCTAGAGCCACTTTGCATTTAAATGGCAGTGCCCAGGCTCTCAACAACTGTGCTGCCCTGAGCTATCCACCTGCTCAAGGGAACTTTTCAAAGAGGCAACAGACACCAAGAACCTGACTGACATCCCGTAGTAGGGTCTATTGCAGAGAGACTAAGCCAAGAGCTATCAATAGTAAAAATTCTCTGATGATGGGAGCAATTGCTATTATGAAACCTGCAAAAAGCATCACTGAGAGATGATGCTAGTTACAAAGCCCCTAGACATTTGCTACTCAAAGTGTAGTCTCTAGACCAGCAATACTAATGCTTGTTATAAGTGTGGAATCTCAGGGCTCAGCCCATTCCTGCTGAATCTGCATTATAACAGATCTTCTGAATCTGCATAAGATCTCCAGATAATTCATATACAAAGTAAAGCTTGAGAAGCACTGCCAACCTATCACCCATAAAGTACTGTGGGGTGCCACCTGAAATAGAATGTTACAGCTTTACTTCCAATTTAACAACATGAACTGGGGGAACGAATTGGCTATACGGGGATTTATTATTTATAGAAAGGTAATTACATTAGTATTAAGACTCGACATTCAATTTAGGGACACATCAGACAGCACTACTCTCTATGATAGGAATTTATAAGACTGCTTGTGTACTGCCTGTGTGGAATTAGCTGCCAATCCCTGAGGTTCAATTCTGTCTACTGAAAATCTTGTCTGAGGGAGCTGATACCCTCGTGCTGCTTTAAGATGTTAGAGGTAAGATAAAGATGCCTCTCTATGTGTCATCATGAAGCAGCATCCTAAAATGTCATCGATGAAAAATAATCTACTAACTTGGAAATTGTAGGTTGACATGTGGGACGGATAATGCTATAATAACAAATGCAAACGGAAAGCTGATAGTCCCCATGGAGTCTAGAAAAGTGATAGCTAGTAAGAATCAGTCATTGTTTCTATAGCACCATCCAGAAGAGAAGGTGTCATCACCAATCGCCAGAAATATTCCCTCCATTGGACAACTATATCTATTTAGAACAGACAATGTCTTACCAAGCCTCTAGGGCTTAATGAATGGCTGCTTAAAGCAACTTTACTACCTATGTTCCGATCCCAAATTCAGCTAGCCAACTTTTCTTCTTTTAATTCACCTTCTCAGGTCAGTTTCCCAACATAAGATGTATTTACCAGATGGTATGTAAATCCAGTCTTTGTTAATAAATTATCGAAACGGCTTTCTGTTGCAAATCTCTTTGGGCAAATTTAGGTGGTGTTAATCTCTTTCAGGCTGACCTAAAGATTTGGGAATTGCTAAAATAAGACACTAGACCTTGGATGAGGAGTGGCTGTGATCAAGTTTCAACATTATAAAAGAGCTGACCTAAAATAATCAACATTAACTGTTTAACCAATTCAACTATTTTTTGGCTAGTAATAGCGTAGAACTGAATTGCTAATTACTGCACTTGATTGTGCCATCTTTAGGAAAGAAAATATGATGCGCATACTCCAGGTAAAACTGCACTTCCTCTGCTTCCACCCTGCCCTTGGCCACAGTGGGGAGGGAGGTGGGTGCTCCAGATGTCGTCGTGGGGGAAGTCATTTTCCCTACTGTTTCTATGGTGCAATATGGTAATCTTTGTGCTCTGGGATTGAAAAGAGTCAACACAATTACTGGTTCTCCAGATGAGACTTATCCCCACCACTGACCTCCATACTACCATTAGAAGGGTGGAAAGGGATGGCCTGCTTTCCACCTCACAACAGTCCCACTGAGCTGTGGAGGTGGAGTAGACATCCTCTCTGCCGTTGTCCTGGTTTGCCTGGGACCTAGGAGTTTCCTCGGACTTGGGATTTTCAGTGTTAAAACCAGGAAAGTCCCATGCAAACTTGGAAGAGTTGACCAACTCTTGACCATCTCACTGCCACTTTTCGACCATTCTCTATTCTTCATACAGGCTACCGGCTTTCTCATGTCATCCTGGAATATTACTGGTAACCCCTTCTTGATACAGTTAACTATACCAGTGATTATCAAACTATCGAACTATCAAACTGGCCCTGGGGAAGGGCCAGTCTTTTTTTTTTTTTTTCCTTCCCGATCTATTTCAGGTCAATAAATACAATAAAAATTAAATTACAGACAATGAAATAAAATGGGCATAAAACATAAGTTCAATTTTTTATTATTATTAGATTTAATGGATATTTAAAACAAGGCTATCACTTTGCTAAGAAAGTGTGTAAATGGCTACCCTCAATTTCTGCTCTTACCTCACTATGGATGAGTAACAAGTTATGGACCACGTTAGGAGGAACACTTTTGTCACATAACCTCAGATTGTTCTTCCTCGTCCTTTAAAGACTTTACCCACTGGTTCACTGTTATTTTCTCCAAAATTGCTTCTGTCATGATTCTTGGTGATTTTAATATCCATTTGGGTGATTTCTCCCAATAACCTGGACTCTCAGATATTTGACCTTTAATAATCCTGTTCTTGATCTTCGTGAGACTTCCAAGTCTGTGGACGTACTCTAAAACTTGTCATTACCAATCTGATTATCCCATTCTCTGACTACTGGGAAAGTCTAGGCAAACCAGGATGAGTTGATTATCTTACCTCACTGCCACATTTGCCTCATCTACAGTGAGGTAAGAGCAGAAACTGGAAGTAACCATTTACTTACATGCTTTTTTTTTTTTTTTTTTTTAGCAAATCGATATGTTTGTTTTTCATATTCATTAAATCTAATAATAATAATAAATTGAATTTATGTTTTATGCTCTTTTTCAGGTCACTCACTCCCTTTACTACCTTTACAAAAACAAATTTTTCGACCCCACTGAGATCTTCAATCCATTAATTCCACCACATTTGAAATTTTCGTTACATTTTATTTTTACTATGAAATATAGAGAATCAAGTTCTCAATTCTGAAAATAAAACTTGAATTTTTTTTTAATTTTTTTTTTAACGTTTATTTATTTTTGGGACAGAGAGAGAAAGAGCATGAACGGGGGAGGGGCAGAGAGAGAGGGAGCCACAGAATCAGAAGCAGGCTCCAGGCTCTGAGCCATCAGCCCAGAGCCCGATGCGGGGCTCAAACTCACGGACCGTGAGATCGTGACCTGAGCCGAAGTCGGATGCTTAACGGACTGAGCCACCCAGGCACCCCAAAACTTGAATTTTTAAAACAAAATCTACTATCAGTTTTGAGATGATTCTATCGTTACAAAAGTGAAACTTTCTGCCTGTGACACACTCTATTCTCCACTTATTTCAGTTTTACAAATTCTTGATATACTACATATGTGCTTAGTTATTTTGATTGGCTGACTTTATCCACTAGAGTGTGACATCAGTGAAGGCAAGTATTTTTGTGTTTTGTTCACTGTTGTATATACAGCACCTAAAATTATGTGTCTGACACAAAATAATCCTTTAATAATATTTAATCTTTACATTCATTCACCCATTTGCCTAAACAAATTTATATGCAAAGAATTCTAACAGAAGTCTGTTTTTAAAAACAGAATCTGCTTTTAAAGACTTCATATATTTGGCTGACAACTGTTTAAGCAAACAATTATAATGCAAAGTGTAATATGAAATAGGTTTATACACAGTGATTTATGGGGACGCTGAGCAAATGTATACAATTCAGTCTGGGGCTAGAGTAGCTTTGAGGAAGTCATGCTGCTTACTCCAGAGGGGGTGATCAGAGCTATTCAAGGGAAGGGAGAGATGACTGAGGGTGTGTTCTAGGAAAGTTCAAAGTACAGAGGCAGAAACATTAGGGAGCCTGACTGGGTGTTTATGGGCTATGAAATGTGAATTAGGGAGAGGCAGAAATGAGGATTGGAGGACATTGGTGCAAGTTTAAGAAACCTAGACTTTTTTCCTTCTCTTTTATGTTTGTTACAGGAAATCACTGAGGAGTTTTACATATGGAAGTGAAATATACAGATTCATACCTTAGTAAAGGATGAAACTGAGCATGTTGTAGCCTAGGGAATACACGATAACAAGTTTGAAATTGGGCATGATTTATAGCAATAGAGAAGATAGAATAGATTTGAATGTTCTTGGTATTTAGGAAGCATTAACGAGAGCACTGACAGATGCCCAGATTTGGGAAAAAAGGGTAAAGAGTGAAGTTAATGATAACCATTAGCTAAAAGCAATCAGTCCTGTGACCAGGTCAAATTAAAAATTAACCAAAAAGCAGCTTTCCTGTATAGAAACAAAAGCCTTTCCAAATGAGAAGAAAGTACAAAACACCTAGGAAGAACCTAGCAGGAAATTTGCAGGATATATGTAAACACAATTTCAATTTGTATTAAGACATGAAAGAGGGGCCCCTGGGTGGTTCAGTCAGTTAAGTGTCTAACTCTTGATTTCAGCTCAGATCATGATCTCATGGTTTGTGGGATCGAGCCCCCAATCAGGCTCCGGGCTGACAGCATGGAGCCTGCTTGGGATTCTCTCTCTCCCTCCCTCTGCCCCTCCCCAACCCAAGCGTACATGTGCACGTGCTTGCACGCATGCTCTCCCTCTCTCTCTTAAAGTAAATAAATAAACATTAAAAAAAGACACAAAAAAACTTTAATAACCAGTGATGCCTTGTGCTTGCATAGAAATAGTGACATTAATTCATTGTAAATTCAAATATAAATTAAATATATCTAAATCAATTACTATTATGATTCTCATCTCTTTCCCCCCCTTCCTCATTCTACTTCTTGATTTTAATCTTAAAGGAAAAACTTGATAAAATTTATGTGTATAAATTAATGTGTAAGCATAAGAAGAAAAAGTCAAAGAAGATTTTTTAATGGTAGAGAACTATTCTTGTTAAGTATATACTAAGCTATGCTAATTAAACCATGAAATAATAGCTTAGGGGTTGACAAATCAATGGAATAGAAAAGAGGACAAAAATAGAACCATGTGTATGGGATATTTAGTACATGATAAATATAGGTTTTCAAAACCCAGTGATGGAAAAACACATTATTCAATAAATTGGATTAAGGTAACCAGTTATATTTTGAGGAAAAAGAACTGGGCTCTTACTTTCCTGAACAAAACAAATTCCAAATGATTCACTGTCAACAAAATTTAAAAACTAAACAATAGGTGTGCCCGGGTGGCTCAGTCGGTTGAGTGTCCGACTTCAGCTCAGGTCATGATCTCGCGGTCCGTGAGTTCGAGCCCCGCATCAGGCTCTGGGCTGATGCCTCAGAGCCTGGAGCCTGTTTTGGATTCTGTGTCTCCCTCTCTCTCTGCCCCTCCCCCGTTCATGCTCTGTCTCTCTCTGTCTCAAAAATAAATAAATGTTTAAAAAAATTTTTTTAAATTAAAAAATTAAAAAAAATAAAAACTAAACAATAAACTCTGAAAAATGTAGTACGTATGGCAAAATTTCCTTAATCTATAAATAAGTATTAATGATTTATTTTTTTTTAAAAAAAGCAACTGCATAAAATGGTCAAAAGATTTGAACAGTCAGTTCTCTCTCTTTGCTTTACACACACTTATATAAATGACTAATAATATACATAATAGCTTATCTCAATTATAATATGCCAATTAAAACAAAATTTAGCTGTTTTTTTTGCCAACTAGACTAGCAAATATCGTAAACATTTATAAAATTCCATGTTATTGAAAGCACGACGAAATTTGTACTATCATCCCCCTTTGCCAGAAGTTTACAGATGCTTTATACTGATTTTTGCAGGTAAAGTGCAAAATTTCAAACTATAAAATATATATGTCATTTGGAATTTAGTCTGTGATAAGATTTACTCACACAAGTGCTCCTTAAATGTTCACCACAATAAAAAAGGGTACTGAATTGCGTGCATAGATGGGCTACATACTTCCAGTGCAACACTATGGAGCTATTAATGAAGAGTGAGTTACAGCTATGAGTTTTGTTATAGGAAGATTATGCATAATCATATATATACATACATATATATATATACATACATATATACATATATATATATACATATATATGTATGTATATATATATATATACACACTTATTTTATTTATTTTTGAGAGAGAGAGTACAAGCAGGGAAGGGACAGAGAGAGAGGGGGACAGAGGATTCAAAGCAGGCTCTGCGCTCATAGCAGTGAGCCAGAAGTGGGACTCAAACTCATGAACCATGAGATCATGACCTGTGACAAAGTGAGATGCTTAACTGACTGAGCAACCCAGATGTCCCATGCATAATTATATTTTTAAGAGAAAGAAACAAGTTAGGATCAGTATATGTCATCTGATTACGTTAAAACATATGCACATGCCTTTTTTATTTGCATATGCATGCGAATATGTGCTGGAAAAATACACCCCAACTTGCTAACAATAGTTACAGCTAAGGAAAGAAACGAAGACAGCCATGAGTAGAGGAAGGAGATTTTCATTTTTTGTTTTGAACACTTCAAGATCTTCTGCAATGTTCTATAATGGCCACATATTACTTTTAAATAAAGACTACCTTGTGGTGAATTAAATGCTGCAATGTTTCACAGTTACTGGATTTACTAGCAATATCAAATTTGGAATAAAATTAGACACATTCCCTCCCCAGTAAAGAATATGTTTCAGTAGACAACTGAGCAGACATGTTGAGCAGGCATAGATAAACAGGACCGAGTAAGACAAATATTAACATGGCCTATCCATATGATTGCACAAATATTACCCCCCCCCCCGCCTCCCCCCCCCCCCCCCCCCCCCCGGCCATATGACTGACCTGCAGACAAAAAAACTTGTGTCAGGAATTTTTCTGAAGGCGGTGTTAAGTGATTAACATAACCTGATGTTGAATATTTACAGAAAAATCCTTTTACATTCTTGCTCTGGTTTCTTGTTCACCAGGCAAACTTCTTACAAGTCTGCCTCCCAAGTACTTCTGCTTGTGTTGTAAATTAATAAATTGATATTCTCATTTATACTTCAGGCTCTGTGAACTTGATTAATGTGAGTCTCAACCTCAGCAATTGACCCACTTTTGGAATGCTGACAAAATCAAATTTCTGAGCATGTGGAACCAATCTTAGGCCCTAGACTCTGGTATCATCTCTCCAAGTCAAGTGCTAACTTTGGAAACCTTACATTGAAATAAAACAGACTTCTGCTGAAAATAGTTCTTCTAACTAAAATGTTCCATTTCTATCAAATTTTACCCATTATTAAAAGCTTGATCCAAATCTTACCTCCTACATAAAAACTTTCATCATTATAACAGGTAACTTGCTTCTTCTAAATGTTTGTAGAACTTGTTTCTCTCATACTCATTGGGCATTTATCACACATTAATTGCACTTTTGTTCATTGACACTGATTATATCCTGCACAAAACTGAGCTACTGGTATATTTTCTATTATCAATGTTACCTGGCATAATCCCTTACACTCAATGTTTCAAATTTGGAATATATTTGTTGATTCCAACTTTCTCAACTGCCCTCTTCTGCTTCAGTGTCTCCTTCTCTGAATTTATTTCCTAGATCACCATTTAAACAAATGCCTTATTATGTTTCTTAAATTTTATTTTATATTATTAATTTGCATTGTGACTATCTCTTCTTTAGCTCACACATTTGTTGGTGTTGGCAAACATTTATTAGTACACGTGAAAGAAATGCTTACTGAATGAATCTACATGTGTACACTCCTTAACCTAACCCTAATGCATTGTGCTGTTAATAAAGTAGATTCCCTCTATATGCGTATTAAATAAATACATACCCATACGGAATTGTAGGAGCTCCTAACAGGAGTTCTATGAATTAAAATGATTCAGGAATTGTTTTAGACAATTATTTTTACATTTACCTTGAAGACAAACAGAAAAATGCAAGCCTTATTTAGAGTTAGGTTCACTTTAAAGAGTGGTACCAAGTAGATGATAAGTTAGCAAAGAGGCCTTCACCCACCAGCTATGCAATAATTGCTTTACTTTTGTGCTCTCTTTCTGCTTCCAGAGCGAAGCAAAATGTTCTGAGTTGATATATTATTTTCATATGTTTGAAAGGCTGCATTAGCTTTTGTTAATTAACTTAATTGCTGTGACTCAAGCAACCCTGGCTTGCCTGAAACATTAGTCAAGTCTGGAATAAAGCAGGGGATGCCTTATGGAAATAATACCTCCTGTAGACTCTGTCTGGTGTTCTCACTTTATTAGTATTTGGTCACCTTGCTTTATGGAGTTTAGCTATCAATGACTACATATTATACAGGTTACAAAAGTAGAAAAGTGATGCACTGAACCTGAATAAATAAATAAAACATTTTTATGGCAAGTGTAGATTAG
Organism: Panthera uncia; assembly: GCF_023721935.1. Classification (NCBI taxonomy): domain Eukaryota; kingdom Metazoa; phylum Chordata; class Mammalia; order Carnivora; family Felidae; genus Panthera; species Panthera uncia. The sequence continues at coordinate 137,818,839 of NC_064816.1, read as the reverse complement.
TTATTTCCAAAATTCCATTTAGGAAATTAGTTCTCATATTCATTGCAACTTACCTGGAGGGTATTAATTATCAGAGCTAGAATGAATCTATAAAAGTTACATTTCCTGTTTATATTTGCATATATGATCTCGGCATCTATCTATCCCTCATTTGGGCTATAAAGTCAATTTGTGTCTCCAGAAAGATTCTTCTATTTCTCAAGTTCAAAAATTGGGTACTGTCTTATCTTATTCTTCGGCATTTCTGTCATCATTTTTTTTTCTTTTTAAGGACTTTCCAAACCATTCAGAAATAGTGGCCAAACTTTGAACAATCTATCCTGATACTGCTGTAGCAACTTGTCCTCCCACAAGTCAACATGACAAACAGTTGAGAGGCAGATGGCCATCTGATCTTCCTCAGAGAGGAAGGTTAAGGTGAATGAATTTCACAATATGTGGGATACCAATGTAGTGGTGTCCCCCTTGCCTCCCTAATGGCAGCCTGTTACATAAGGCTTTGGGGAAGACAGAAGTGGCTGAAAGAAAAAGGGGGGTAGTGAAGTAAGAGGAGAAAACTATGATAAATAGACAATGGATTCTGGAGCAGTGTATACCATTCAAAGTGGAATTACTGACCCCAAACAAGAGTGCAAACACATTTTCACTCCTCCTCTCTTCTGTATCTACACAGATGTCAGAATGGTGAACTTTACCTAAGGTAGTCTCAGGGAGAGGGAGAAATGAATAAGAAGTGAATAGTAAGGGAAAGGAAATCTGCAAAATAAGAAAGGAAATCTGCAAAAATATCTCTGATTTTTTTGGCTTTGGAGAAAGCAGCTAATTTGAAAGCCACAGAGTTATTAAAAGGATGGAAGATTTGTCCAAAATTTGATTTTGTCAAAGATTTTGGGTTTGGCTGAGTAGGAAAGATTTTCTCATGAAAAAAATTTACAGTCCAAGTTATAAAGGGAAGTAGAAAGTCATAAGTTGTTTCTGGTTTTAGGGCTACCACCTAAGAATGGGTGTGACACCACATCGAAGAGTTTGTTATTCACATCTTACATATTTACTAACATATATGAGCATCTGGGATGATTTGAAGATTCCTGGCTTCTAGGATTTAAAAAGAAATCTCTTCCACATAAACCCACACCGGTAGGCAAGGCTGTGTACACAGACCATGCCCTGGGCCTCCACTGTTACATCCTTTCTTCACCTACCGGATGTTCTTAAATGTTCTGTAATTCCCACCCTCTCCACTCCCTCCGTCCGACCAACAGATTTGATCCAGACCTAACAATCTGTTTATCTCACCTCGGGCCAGGGCGGTAGTGGTCTCAGGCTTGCAGGCTGTGTGCTGGGTCCATTATAGCTTAGCTGAGTGTGAGCCATTGAGCATTGGTACAAGAAACTCAAACACATCCATTTTCTTTCTACATGTCCCTGTGTAAGCATTGGCAGATAGCATAAGTTAATGATTCTAATCCTGCCAAATGAATGAAAGACTACCTGTAAATAAATATTTGAAACTCAGAATGGGTGCCTCAAGTTGTACCAAATAATTTGACTTAGCCTCCCCAGTGAAAGGAATACAGTAGGCCAGTGGCTTGGTTTCATCACAAAGTCAGTATTGATACCTTACAGTTCTTTTTAACTTTTCTCTCTTCTGTTTCTTACTTCCAATCTGTCTCCATGTCCCATAAATTCTACCTTCTAAATACTTATATTTATTCATACCTTTAGAATTCTACCACTAGAGATTCATTTCAAATCCTCATCGTTTCTTACATGATTTACTATATTCATCTACCAGAGTATTTTGTTTACTATCCAATCTTTGTTTACCATCAGTCTCTGACACTTCTCAATAAGCTTTGTGAGAGAGAGGAAAGGGGGGACTGGGAGCCATGGGCAGAAAGAGAATGAATGTTTGTTTTGTTCTTTACTTACCTCCATCATGTGCTACATTGTTCGACATGCAGTAAGTAAGCAAAACATATATTTGAAGAAGAAGCATATGACTGACTGAATGAATGAAGGGTTGCATGCATCACGGAAAAAATGTGTTCAGCTTACCATCCCGTAAGCTATAGACATAACGACCCCTCAGAATGTAAATCTAAACATTTCACTTCCATCTTTGATTTTTATTTTTTACTCTTTGCCTTAAATATGAAGCCTACCTGATGTGGGATTTAAGAACGTCTTTTATGCCAATTTTTACCATTCTTTCACATACCTGGTGTACAGCTCACCCTCAACCATTTGACTGCCCTTCTCTGAAAACACTATTTTGTTTCTCATTTCTGTATCTTCAAGCACAATATTCTTTTTGTTCAGATTCATCCACAGCAATCTTTAGACACTTACTTCAAGAAGGAAGTTGAACACACTGTTTATCTCAGGCCTACTAAGTCTACTGTGATTTTTGGTTCAATATTGCCCAGCCATTTTGGAAGGTGAGCCCCTCCAAGGTAAGGATAGAGTCTTTGTGTGCCCAGGGTTTTATACACTTCCCTGCTTTTAACTGTCATCTAATATATATTTAGTGAATGGGGGGGAAATGAATGAACTATGACACGCACAACAAAAGGTGCACTGGTGCATTCAGGCACTTGGACAAGGTTCAGTTTGGGGTGGACATCCATCATTGGATGGAAGGTATTCTCTTTTCTTTCTGGTACCCAGTTATTTAAGTAAGGAAGCTGAGAGCTAAGACTTAAGGAAGTTGAAACTTAGTATTTGAACCTTGATTTAGATTGGTAAATAAAAATTATAGGTTTCTCCAAAGTTTGGGATAATGTGGTCACATTTTTTCCCTCAGAAAATAGTATTTACTGCACTCCCTTGTATGTATTTGATTTTTGCATATATTATTCAAAAGTTCTGACAGTTTTAGATGCATATTCAAATTACAAAATAATAATCTGGCTCTACAAGGGTGTAGAACATTTTGACAATTGTAGTGTTTTCTCCTTACAATTATATGAAATTTGATCAGTTAATTAACTTCTCAGACCCTCAGTTTCCTTGAATGTGAACCAGTAATAATAACATCTAATTCACAAAGTCAGTGATGATGATGGTGGTGGTGGTGGTGGAGATGATGATGTTAATGTCAATTATTTAACAATTACCATGTGCAAGTTTCTATGATAAGCACTTTTGTGACCTATTTAATTCCCAAAACACCTGAATGAAATATTGTCTTCCTTATGTGAGTATAAAAAGATGATTGCCTCAGATTTTATAGTAAGCAAGTGATGGGATTAGTATACAGGTGAGTCAGGTTCCAAAGTTATGTCCTTAACTACTACATTATAGCAAAACTTCAATGACAAAACCTTCCATGCACAATATACCTAATTTCTAGGTAATTGTGCATATTGGGAAGAAAGTATTGATTTTTAAATAGAAGTCCCTCCTGAGAAGCTAATAAATATGATTCATGAATGGATTGTATAACTGCTTTTATCTCTTCTCCTTGAAGAGGGTTATTATACTGATTTCTTTCTTAATTTACTATGGGGAATTAATATTCTATTATTTATTCAGTTCAGATACCACATTAATGTAATACCATAAAAATAAATTGAAGTATTCTGAGTAGAAAGCAAGTAATTAACATTACTTCAGCTGTGTTCCACAGAGTGAAGGAGTGTTTCATGACTTAAAAGCTCGTTTGGTTTTTAAACATATTCATCTTCTGAAATGTAGTCGTATTATTAACAACTTTCTCTGCTTTTGTTATTTCTTGAAGCACTTTTAAACTGGTTATTTTTCTACCCATGATAAGGGAAATAGTTATGTAATGTTATTCAAGAATAGGCCTAATATCTCCTTAAGATCTCCCTGAGGTACAAACTTTATCATTTGCAATTTCTTTCAGTTGGATTACTGTTTGTGAATCATCAGCATTAGCATCATCATCATCATCATCATCATCCATCTACCTTGTAATGGGTTTTCATTTTTTTGAAATTGTGTGGATTCCAATTTAGTAGTTGACCCCATATTCCTGAACAAGGAGCTGTGGATAAAACATGCTGCTTCATAATGCAGAATAATGCCTACTCTGTATTTTCTTGAGTCTAAGAGATGGTGTGGGGAAGGAAGTGAAGGGACTAAATGAGAAAGGAAAAGGAGAAGAAGGAAAAGGTAGGAGGAAGTTCTAAACTATGTCAGAAATGCTAATTCCAAACACACGGACATTCTCTACTTTACTATACAACCTAAATCTTGTCCACTTTTTATTAAAGGTAAAGTCTACTGAGTATTTCATTTTGCTGTTTTGCGATTAGTGTGTCAATCAAACCAAATGAAACTGAGAAATAATGAAAACTGTATTCATAATTCCACTTAAGAACAAAAACATTAAAATTATAGTGAATCTTACTATCTCTCCACAATCACATCGGAGCTAATTACACCTGTATATCAGTCAGGATAGGCTAGATAACAAACTATCTCCCAAACCATAGTCATGCAAAATAGCAACAGTTTATTTCTCAACTCATGGTAAAAGTCCATATAGGCAGACACTCAGGGGCGGAGCCACCATTTTGAACTTCAATACCTCCATGCTAGTAAGAAAAGTGAGATTTCCGGGGAGTCTCACACTAACAACTAAACGCGTTACCTGAGTAGAAATATGACTTCCAACTAACATATTATTGGCTGGAATAAATCACCTGGTTCCCAGTAACCCAAAGGCATGAGAAAGTGTAGAGCTACCATGTGCTTAGAAGGCACAGGAACCAGAAATACTGGTGAACAGCAATAATGACCACTTTATCCTGATGTTACTGTTTATCTTTTTAATGCATACATGCATGTGTATTTATCCCCTTTTCCAAATATATTATATGGTTTATAAATTATTAACACTTTATAGAAATTATACTTTACTATTATTCTTCCTGAGACTTGTTTTTCTTTTTGATAATATTTATATTTATGGCATTATCCAAAATGATACATGTCAATTTGTTCATTTTGGTTGCTGCAAATTATTTCATTGTCTAAATCACATTTTTATTTGTCCAGTTTTCTATTGATGGATACTTCGGATATTTCCTTTTTCCTTGGTCCTTCGCTGCATGCATATAAAGTTAGAATCACCTCGTTAAATTCTACAAAACAAACTATCAGCATTTTTTAAATGTTTATTTATTTTTGAGAGAGACAGACAGAGAGAGAGAGAGAAAGCTTGAATGGGAGAGGGACAGAGAGAGAGGAAGACACAGAATCTGAAGCAGGTTCCAGGCTCTGAGCTGTCAGCACAGAGCCCGACACCGGGCTCAAACTCAGGAACCGTGAAATCATGACCTGAGCTGAAGTCAGATGTTTAACTAAATGAGCCACCCAGGTGCCCCAACTTCCAGCATTTTTATTGTAATTCAACTGAATTTATAGATTTATTTGGATGAAATAAGTTTCTTAACAATAATGAATTTACTTATCAATAAAAGTAGACATATCTGCTTTTACTTAAAACTTTTTGGAGAATGTGTCTTTTGATTTTACTTAAAAATTTCCTTACACAATAAATATCTTTAAATATCTTTTATTTAATGGTCTTAAATATCTTTTGCTATAATTATTCTCAAGTATATTCTATATGTTATTGCCAGTATTATTTATATTCTGCTTCTGGTTACATTTTCTAATGCTTTGTTATAGATATACAAGAATGATCTTATTTTTTTATATTAACCATATATCCAGGGAGATTGTTGACACGCTTATCAGCTCAAGTAATTCATTTGTAGAGACTTGAATTTCCTACAAAGGTAATCTTACAGGTTTTCAACATGGCATTTCCTTTCTACATTTCTCTCTTTAACACAGTTGTTTTTCTTGTCACACTACATTGCCAAAACCACAAGTACAATATCAGATAGAAGTAATGATAATGGACATTTTAATATTTCTCTAGAATTTTTACTTCTATTGTTTAACCCTTAAATACGATATTTGTTAATAGTTTTTTACAGATATTATATTCCTTATCAGCTTTAGGAAGTTTTTTCTATTTCAAATGCTTTAAGGTTTTTGTTTGTTTTTTATTTTATTTTATTTTATTTTATTTTATTTTATTTTATAATTTGTAGTTTGGGTGCTAAGCTGTTATTAAAACTGTAAGCCTTTAACCTAAATTAAGAATTCTCGGGGAAAACTTTCATTTTTACTCCAAGACTTCATCTCAAAAGATAAAAGTCTCTCTATACTGAATAGCAAATTAAAAAAATCATTTGTCTTTTATTAGAATATGTTACCTTTTAAAAAAAAAAACATATGTAGCATGGGAATGTAAGCTGGTGCAGCCACTCTGGAAAACAGTATGGAGGTTCCTCAAAAAACTAAAAGCAGAACTACCCTACGATCCAGCAATTGCACTACTAGGCATTTAACCAAGGGATACAGGTGTGCTGTTTCGAAGGGACTCATGCACCTCCATGTTTATAGCAGCACTATTGACAATAGCCAAAGTATGGAAAGAGCCCAAATGTCCATCGACGGATGAATGGATAAAGAAGATGCGGTATATATATACAATGGAGTATTACTCGGCAATCAAAAAGAATGAAATCTTGCCATTGGCAACTACGTGGATGAAACTGGAGGGTATTATGCTAAGTGAAATTAGTAAGAGAAAGACAAAAATCATATGACTTCACTCATATGAAGACTTTAATACACAGATGAACATAAGGGAAGGGAAGCAAAAATTATATAAAACCAGGGAGGGGGACAAAACAGAAGAGACTCATAAATATGGAGAACAAACTGAGGGTTACTGGAGGGGTGTGTGAGGGGGAATGGGCTAAATGGGTAAAGGGCATCAAGGAATCCACTCCTGAAATTATTATTGCACTACATGCTAACTAATTTGGATGTAAATTAAAAAAAAAATGAAAAATAAAATTTAGAAAAATTTTAATAAATAAATAAATAAATAAATAAATAAAACCTATGTAGCAAACCGTACATTTACACCTTGCTAAGAAATCACAGAGGTCTAGAAACTTAAAGATGAAAGGGAAGACTTTCATTCCAGAAGCCTCATTGTTTCTCATTTTTTCCTATCCTTTTTTCCTGGCTTTATTGATGTATAACTGACAAATGAAAATTGTATATGTTTAAGGTATACAATGTGATATTTTGATATACACATGCATTGTGAAGTGATTACTACAGTCAAGTTAATTAACATATCCATCACCTCACATAATTAGCATTTGTGTGTGTGGTGGGAAAACTTAAGATCTACTCTCTTAGCAAATTTGAACTATACAATATAGTATTATCAACTATAGTCACCATACTATCCATTAGATTTCTAGAACATATTTATCCTGCACAACTATAACTTGTCTCCTTTGACCAACATCCCTTCCATTCCTTCCACTTCCATAAGCAGATTTTTAAAACTGTTTATTTCTAGTTTACCCTTTTATTGAGATAGTAACCATTTGACAATACAGGCTTTCTGTGTACAACTCATCCCACTTTCTAAATTGAATTAGCCCCAAACTTGTCTCCTGTCTCTTAATTCACGTTAAAACCAAAGCTCCTTTTTACTGAGATTGGCAAGTAATCAACTGAAATATCATTCCCACTTTGTCATGCTTACTTTCTGCTTGCCTTCCATTTTTTCATTTATCTTTATATAGCTATTGCTTTCTTCTGAGCTCTGACATACCTTTAAAAGGCGAATGATATGTTACATTCATAATTTTTCCATGTTTCACAATGGAGTTTAAAAAATGATAGTAAGGTAGTCAATTATTTTTATAAAATAGTCTTTACATAACTTGGATGAGATCAATCATAGTACCAGATAATTTGATTTGGGGATTGATAAGAGAAATGTAGAAGCAAGGGGAGAGAAAGAAAGATATGAGTCAGTTCCTATGCTTTCCATTTCTTGGTATTCATCTATTCACCCATTCCTTCATTCATCATTCAGCAAAACTGAAGCTTGGCCATCAAGTGAGAATTTTTAATAAGAATTCTTAGATGAACTGATACCTGATTTTAAAAAAACTGTAGGAGTTAATTAGAAAACTCAATGGAAGAAAACAAGGGCAACAAAGAAAATTATAAATAAAAAAAAAGCATCTTAGAAGTCTGGAGATTTCAAGGCTAACATCTATATAATTATTTTATTTACCTCACAAAACATATCTTCAGTATTTTTAATTTATTGTTTCACTTTATTTCAATTTCAGTAATCATTTATGTTGCTTACCTTATAATACCACTTTAAAAGCTACTGAATATGTCTCCTTCTCATTTCAGATTTACTACCTCAGAGATTTAGTAGGACTGTTTTTTTTTTTTTAAGTATCCTTATTTTTTTGTTCCCAACTACAATTAACAGATTTTTGTCAGTTCACTTCTTCAAAAAGTATTTTTTTCATTAAAATTTTTTAGCGTTTATTTATCTTTGAGAGACAGAGTATGAGCAGGGGAGGGGCAGAGAGAGAGGGAGACACAGAATCTGGAGCAGGCCCCAGGCTCCGAGCTGTCAGCACAGAGCCCGATGTGGGGATCGAACCGGACCACGAGATCATGACCTGAGCCACAGTCAGACACACAACTGACTGAGTCACCCAGGCGCCCCATACTTCTTAAAAGTATTAAAGGATCAATATAGGTTTTAGAACAAGCACTTGCCTTTCAATTCTCTGACTGAATTTACAATTTGGTTACCTCTATTTGTATGGTTTCTGATATACCTAGATGGATATGTTTTCCTCAATGTAAACGTATCGTCAGCCATCCTCACATCAGTCGTACACATGCATGCAGGCTTATATTATGCTAATTTTATCAGGAACTACGTTTGTTCTTCATTTGGTAATAATGTGTCCACCCAAACTAGGGATTTGTTGCAACTCTCAAATGCGAAGCAAATTGGCAGGCTCAGTAAAGGCTTCAAGATTTTGTACTGAATTCATGTCTCAGGGGTTGTACTCTACTTTTGGGCTCCATCTATATAGTAAGGCCCTAAATAATTATTCAAAGAATGTTCCAAGTTTGTTTGGCTTAATCATTATACCAACAGTGTGCAGGAGTTTGGAAAGCAATTTAAAGGTGACAGAAAATGTATTTTCATATTAAAATATTAAAGCCTAAATATTAGTATAAGGCAAACCACAGGAATTACGTTAACAGAGAATGAAGGAAACTTATAAAATTATAATGAAGGGCATAGGAGATGATCTGAATAAATGCAGGGACACATCATGCTCTTGGATGGTATAAACTGATTTTATAAAGATGTCTGTTTTCATAAAATTAATTTGTAAATTTTTCACTGAGATTGTTTTGTGAAATTTGATAAACCTATTATAAAATATACATGGAAGAATAAAGGTACATGAACAACTAACTAAAAATTTAGCAGGAGTGCTTACTAGATGTTGATGCGGAATGGATTCACGGACTCTCCCGGAATTCCCACCTAACACTGACACAAGAAGACACTAGATTCAACACACTTTAAGATGAACTGTATGGACACCTAAGATAAAACTATGAAGTTAAGAAAAGAGAATGTAAAAGAACTTATTTGGGACTCTCACATCTTCTTTCTATTCTCACCCCCTTCTCATTTTGATTCCAATCCTCTTTCTCTTTCTTCTCCTTTAGCCACTGATTTAAAAAGAGAGGTAAAACATTTGCTAAATCCAGTTGCAAAATGTCAAACTTGCTGCATTTTTGATGGGTCAAACACAGGTATTAAGGTGATCCTGGAGTCAGAAGGAATATATAAATGCCTATGTATTTTGTTTCGTCTTAAAATCTAGAATTTGATTTTTTCTTCTAATTATTACATGCAGTTTACATTATACAACTAGGCTAATTGTCTAAAATGAAGTGAAACTAAACCAACCTATTCCCATGAGTTTGAGTACAAATTAAGTGACTCAATCAGGAGAAGAATGAACCAAGTGCCAATATATAAATGATCTTGTGTTTTTTCTGACAGAAGAACACGGTCTCAAGTTGTTTTTCCAGTAGGAGAAAGCTCCTCTTGTTCCCTAAGAGCTGTAGCAGGCTGCAGTCAGAGGGCGTGAACAGAGTGAAGTTAAACTTGTCCTCAAATGAATAAACTTGTGGCCTTGGCCTCATTAGTTGTGTGGAGTGCTCTGAGTTAACAAGTTGTAGCCTAAACAATTCATAATTGTATTCACATACTACAAATACCCTGAGCATCTTTGTGCATAAGGAAATAAATAGTCCTCATCTTTCATGGCTCAATGTCATGTCTAGGAAGGTGCTTACAACTATTCTTTGTGTGGAAGAAAGTCATGGGCTACTGGTCCAAATACCAACCTGCTTTCAGTGTCTTTCTCCCCCTTCAGGACCTTAGCCTTAGTCTACTCGTCTCCTATACCTTTTGGTTACAGAGAGAGCTCAGGCTATTGACTGTCAAAATATCAGACTCCAACTGAAGTATTTTCCTCATGGTGCAGCTTAAAGCAGTGATGAGTGATGATGGCAGCTTTCCGCTGCAACGGCAACGCAACCCAAGCCAGTACTGAAGCTGCAGTCCGCCGGGAACTGCTCGGCGGGCACTTGTGGAGGGATCACAGCCTTCAGTCCTCTGCTGGCGATTGTGCAGGCAGTGCTTCAAGCTCAGCTGTTTAAACCACGTTTTGCATCCTTTGTATACTTCATCAGGCATGGAAGAGAGACTAAGTGCGGAAGAAGCAGTTCTGCCAAGAAATCCTAGGGCTCTGCCTAAGTCATCTAACCTATCTGGGTCTCAGATCCTGTAACTATAAAATTAAAGTGTTGGGCTAAGGGGCGCTCTGGTGGCTCAGTCGGTTAAGCCTATGTCTTCGGCTCAGGCCATGATCTCGCGGTTCGTGGGTTTGAGCCCAGCGTGGGGCTCTGTGCTGACAGCTCGGAGCCTGGAGCCTGTTTCGGATTCTGTCTACCTCTCTCTCTCTCTCTCTGCCCCTCCCTCGCTTGTGCTCTCTCTCCCTCTCTCAAAAATCAATAAATAAACTTAAAGAAAAAAATAAAGAAAGCATTGGGCTAAGTGACCTTGAGGTTGCCTTTAAACTCTGAGATTTATGATTTCAAATTCAGGGGAAAATCCCACCAATATCCTTATAAAAGCCAATTTTGCTCAAGATCTCTGTCGAGATCCCAGTCAGAGTTTAGACTGGGGGTGGGGGGTGGGGGAGGGTAAGAAAAGAAAAAAAAAACTTTAAGGAAGAACCTACTGCAGTGGTTGCTAAGGAAACCGACTGCATAGTGATTCAGGTTATTAATCAGTAATATCTTCCCGAGTAGTTAGCCATGGTGGCAGAAATACCACCGTTAGAGCAAAATTCCTTCTGATGGGATTGCATATATAGTGGTTTGTGATTAAAATGTAAATCTCCATAGAAGTACTAATCTATTGTTAGCTATTAACAATTGATTACAACAATTTTCAAGTGTTGGGACAAACCAGCTACATCTTGAAGTGAACAAATGAAGGAGGGAAGATCTAGAACATGGTAAATCTGACTGGTGAAGAAACGATCAGATGCAGCTTTGCAGGGAGAACTGTCAGACAGGGGGCAGTTTACATGGATCTTAGGGAATCTAAAGGAAAGAAGCACCATGATGAGGAAAGATGGATGGTAAACTCGAAGTAGGAGGGTGCTGAGGTGTATTTGACACTGGGGCCCAGAATCAATATGCCCCATAAATGGGGTAAGCAGATAGAAAGCATAACAAAGTTCATTGTCTAAAACCCAGAATATTTTTTTATTCTAATTCAAGGTCTTACAGAGCATGCTCTAGATATATTCCAATCCTTAATATTAAGTTATTAAGATAAAATCAAGGCAAGTTTCTTGGTGTAAGAATAAGGCTATATTTCAATGTTTATTTCATAAAGAAACCATCAGAGCTTAATATCAACATGCCTAAAGGAGATTTACTTCTAATTTTTGAATCAGAGAATATAAATGGAAAGTTTTAAGTAGCCGTGCCCACCAGACATTAAGGCCAAGTGGTTTTTTAAATCTGGTTTTACTTTTTTCCATTAAAGCATTCTTGTGGAAACTACAGCGCATACACAGGTAGCTCAAGCTCAAGTTTGGGTTCATGTTTCCTGGAACTAATATGCTATGGAGATTGGAAGGTTTTATTCTCAAAAAGTTTTTGGAGTATTTCAGTAAGTTCTTTAATTTTCTTTGCATAAATAAACTAAATGGAATTTCTTCAAATGAAGCGTTATACCAAAAAATAAAGGGACCCAATACAAGTTAACACTTATTTCATATCTGTATCACCTTAACCAATCATAGAGTGTTCTATGGTCTAATCAATTTAGAACGTACAAATCCAGGCTTACCATTAACAGCTTGGCTGGAAATCACTAAGTGCTCTATAGAATATGTAAGCTGGGAAGTGACAGTTTCCAAGTTATATAAAGACCCCCTGGTATCCAATGATGGGAATAAAACATCAAGTTTATGCATTTGGAATGCAGTGTAAACATGACAGAAAATTATAAGGTTGCTCCAGAACTTTTGTCTGCTTCCTGTTTTCAACGACTCCAAATCTTGGTTCCCTCCCAAGATTATTTCCCTGGGTTTCAGGCTTGCTTATCTCAACGTCTCCATGAGACTCTAAAAGACATTTTAAATAAGGCAGTTCTTGCTCTGCTTGGTCCCATTATCCGCAAATTCTAGTCACCAGTGTAGTTATATTACATCAGTCTTCTGAAAACACAGTTCAAATTCCAGTTACCACAGCACATTAACTCTAAGTAACTGCATAAAAATACAGCCTTTACCGCTACGTTGTTAGTTCCCAAATTGCTACATAAATAACAGATACGTTTTATCATCAGTGATCAATCATGTCCTTTCTCTCAAAGTCTGCTGGTGACTGGGTGCTGCGTTTTTGTTATTCAGTTAATTCAGTGTATCTGCACAGACGGCAAAGCATGTAGTTGTGTTATCTCCTTGTCTCCCAGTAATAAATCCACCTTATATTTTACAAAACGGGACAATCAAGAGAGGATATTGGCTAACAAAGAAGAGAGTGCAGCAATGAAACAAAAAGTGATAGCTGATAACATCAGAAGTGAAATTAGAACAGAACGAACATGAAGTTATAGAAGAAAGAGCTGATCTTGTGAATGTTAACATTATCCCCTTTTGAGACACTCTAGATATGCAGCCAGAGGAGCTTACTGAAGGCAAATGTACTGACATAAATGAGGAAAGTGGTTGTAATGGGAAAGGTGAACATGTCCCAGAGGAAATGATGCCAGCGAAGAAAGTCACATTAAAAAGCTTCCAGAAATTTCACAACATTGGAAGCTCAAAGGATCCAAACTTGGAAAGATTTATGACGATTTTCCAAGTCACAGAAAGATGCTTGCTCCATATTGTAAGCTATATGAGAAGGAAAAAGCAAGCACTGTTCAAAGTGTCTTTTCCATAGGAAATAAACATCTTAATTTTCAGTGTTTCTAATGTTTTAAATTATAGTATCTTGAATATTATTTTTGCTTTTTCATTTCCCTATATGTTTATAGAGTAAGAGAGTTTTTAAATGCTTACATGGTCAGTTTGCAGTCCCACATTACCACAGGAAGAGAGGACACTGTATATAACAGTTCCAAAATGGAACTCCTGGGTTTCTCTGGAAAACTTGCTCTACCTGCAGTGATTTCCATCTTAGCTCATGACAACCGCGTCCTTCCCTGCTTCTTAGATCCAGAGCCACGGAGCCATTCTTGACTCCTCTCTTCTTTTCATACTTCAAATCCAACATGTCAGCAATTCCTGTCGGCTTTACCAGCAAAATGCATACAGAATCAGATCTCTCTTCATTTCCTCTACTGCTACCACCTTGATCCTGTCGCCATCATCTCCATCCCTCACATTAATTTTTCTAAGAATCTCAACTGAGCTCACAAGTTGCACTCTTGCTACTTGCCTCCAGAGTCTCTTCTCAAACCAGCAGCCAAAGTGACTTAGATGAAACAGAAATCAGATCCTGTGAGTTTTCCTAAGAACCAACCAGTGGCTTTCCAGTTCACTCAGAGTAAAAATCAAAGTCTGTCTAAAGACCTGTAAGGTCTGAAATAATGTGCACCCCTCCCCCACCCCAGACTTTACCCCTGCCGTGTTTCTTCTCTGATCACCTTCTTCTTGCTGCCCTGCACCAGTCACACTAGCCTCTAAGTTGTCTCTGAAACAGGGTCTTGCCTTAGGACTTCACACCCATTGTTATTTCTATCTATAATATGATCCCCCCGGAGATTTCCCTCATCACCTTCAAATTGTCGCTAAAATGACATTTTCTCAGTAAAGCTGCCCTAACTACCCTAATTAAAACTGTAAATCTCCACCCTTGCCTAATTCTAATTTACATTCCCCCCCCCAAAGCATCTATCACCTTCTAACATACTGTAAATATCCCTTTTATTACTGGCCTTCCCTTCCATTTTCCCCAATAGAATGGAAGCTCCACAAAGGCAGAGATTTTTGTTATTTTCACTCATGTATTCCCAAATCCTTAAACGTGGCAGGCACATACTTGGCACTCAATAAACATTTGCTGAGTAAATAAATGTAATGAATGATGCACAAAAATATAAGGTGTCTCTATACTGTTAAGAGGAAAGAAAGAAAGAAAGAAAGAAAGAAAGAAAGAAAGAAAGGGAGGGAGGGGACAGCAGGATAGATATGCATTCCAAGAACTTTTTCTTCATAACCCAACTCAAGAGGTGTCAAGAGAAATGTTGCTTAGGGCTTTGAAAGTAGAGACTCCAAGGCAGGCAGGTGGGGACAAGTGGTTCAACAGCAGAAGACTGATAATCAAGAGATACAGTTCTCTCAGATCATCCCAAGAGAAGAAGAGTCTTCCCAAGGAGCTAAGGATACGGACTATGTGCTTACTGAAGGTGCAGAGAACGAGGGAGAGCACATCACAACAGTCCATATTTGAGACAACAGTGCTGAAAGAAGGGAGATATCATGAGTAATTTTAAGCAGCCACAATTAGCAGAAAACTTCAGAGGAGAAATGTTAAAATAGGAGTTTTCAGTTTTCTTGTCAAGTATATGTTGCACCTTTGAGAAAATCTACATTAAAAATCTGCATTATTCTTCACAAATTGTGTAGGATTCTGGAGGAGTCAGTAACTCTTGTTTTATTAATGCAAAACTGTAAAGTTCTAGGCCAGGAAGGGAGTTGGATAGTGCCTTAATTTTGTTTATCACCACAGAATCACAAACTATACCTGTATGCAGAGATTCCCTCACTCCTTCCTGATCAGTATTTTCTCAATAGTATCCTCTATGAAATAGGCAAACCAGACATTTATCCTAAGAGAAATGAAGAGGGAGTTAATTATTGACTTAAGAAAAATGTCAGACAAAAAATGATATTTTACATTGGATGGAAGATAAATACCATGATCTGTTTTATTTAAAATTTAATTTTATCATCCACTTACTTGGAATCCCTGGTTTTCCTTGAGAACATTATTAACCATCATTAAATAAGCAAGTCTCTCAACCTGTGGAGCACAATGTATATATAATTGTCCATGTGAGAAGCAGCTCAATTACAAATCAGCAGCCAAGTGTAGAGGATCAGCTGCGAGACTTCCAGTTTGGAGTTGAAACCACTGCTAGTTTTCTGTTCATGATGTCATGATTTATATGGATGTCACTCTAGGTCAGAAGGTATACCATGGTAGCATATTTTTCTTCTTCTTTTCTTTTTTCTAAAAACGTAGGTGATACACAATGTTACATTAGTTTCAGATGAGTAACACAGTGACTCGACAACTCTATACATTATGCTGTGCTCACCAGAAGCCAAGGGTTGTCATCATACAACCCTATTACAATACCACTGACTGTATTTCCTATGCAGTAGCTTTCATCCCCATGATTTATTTATTCCAGAACTGAAAGCCTGTGCTTCATACTTCCCTTCACCCATTTTGCCCATGCCCCCACCTGTCTCCCCTGTGACAAGCACCAGTTTGTTCTCTATATTTATGGGTCTGCTTTACTGCTTATTTCTCTGAGGTGCCCAGTAGGATAACCTGAAACAGAATCATGAGCACCCTACATGTCTGATTCTATAAACACATCATGCAAAGTTGGTAGTTATCTATCCAGATGTTTCAAGTTGATCCAACAACTGAAAAAAAAAAAAAAAACACCACCACGAGACATTTAATTTTTAATTTTGTTTTCACTTTGGGGATATATTTCATTATACCTGAAACCCCAAAAAAGTACAAAGAATTTTTCAGAACACCGTTCCAGTTGGAATGTTTGGAAAGAGTTCCAAATGACACACTGATATAATCTTTACAAATGTATTCATATATTTATGCCTTATTTGATGTTCTCAGTGAAGGTCTGTATATGTGTGTGCCTGTGTACATTCACAAAATACATCAATTATCTCACTCATTATTTGTTTATTCAACTAATTTGTATAAAGTGCCAATCCTAGTAGATGGATGTGAGGACAACAAGAACCATCCATCCATGCAGGAATCCAGATTATGGAGAAGATGGTTGGGGGATTCCCAAGGACACGGGAGATCAGATAAACTGAGGATTTTCACTAAGCAGAGAAGGACTAAATCCAAGTGACTCCAATGCCTTACAAAGCCTCCAGAGGAGGAAGCAGTTTTAGAAACCGTTTTTGTTATGAAGTTCCCTAAGGAGGATTCTAGCATCCCACCCTCTTCCCACGAGTCTGGCATTGCCCTGTGTCCAGCCACCCCTGGTGAAGGCTGTCTTTCTCCACCACCAGCAGAGAGTAAGCTGCAGATTCTTTATCCTTCTACCTCCTCCCTGGTCCATATTTCTGCTCTTATGTTTTCTTCTGGGGTAAAAAGGGTAAGAAGGGGAAGAAATAATAATGATACATTAAAGAAGCCACAAAATTTCTACCTTGGATCTGGATTCTATCTTAATTGATCCTTGGGGTAAAACTCTCTGCCATGGAAAGGACATAAAGAACCATATTCATGACTTTTAAATTCATGTCCAAGAAAATATAGCACTTAAATATTCTTAGTCTATGGTAATTTTCATCTCCATACATAATTTAAAAGGCATCATCCTTCAAACATAATTTAAAAAGCAACGGGAGATGGTGAAAAGGTAGGACTTTTGCAGTATGAAAGACCTGGGTTTAAATCCCCACTGTTCTGTCTCCTGTCTGTGATACTCTGGCAGATTCCTGAGCTGCTATAGTTATGTTTCTTTGTCTGTGTGAAAGAACTAATGAATCTTGAATATAGAAGAAAGAGGGGTGGAGTTTAAATACACAATGACGTTTCAATGATTATTTGTTCCTTCCTATTGAACAGATACGAACATGCTCTTTAATTTTCACATTCTTTGAGGAATGAGAGATAACATTTATTGGAAACTTACTATGTTTCAGGCACTGGGTTAAGTGCTTTCATAATCCATTAATTACATTAATTACATCACATTAACCCATTTAATTCTTATAATAACTTTATGAAATAGGAACTATTGTTATCTTTTTTTAATATATAGTCAAAGTAACTGAGTAATGTAGAGTTGTATTAATGTACCTGAAGTTGAAACTCAGACAACTGGAGTCTGACTGTCCCATCTCATCTATGCCATCATCCGCTAGACTACAGATCTCTTCACCAAAGCACCAAACATTTCTTTCAAATCAGTGTTACATGAAGTTTTAGGGAAAGATTTCTATCTAAAATAGTGAAGCACTTCATTAAAATAGTCCTATCCTGCACACTGTTTAAATGAACTATTATCGATGAATTATAGCAAAAGGTTAATTCAAGTAATAAATGAAAACCTCAAGTTCAGATGACAACACTAAAACTGAGCCGGCTGATTGCCAGACTACCAAATGTCACTAAACTCTTTACCAATGATCTACTCTTTTCTTATTCCCTGCATCTCTGGATTAGATATGCTTAATTACTGAAGTTAGTCTCAGTATTTCCAAATTGTTTAGATATAGACAAAGCCTCACTATTGTCTAGTGAGGGATTTTGTCTAGAAAGGTGCTATACATATATCTATATCATTAAGACTTAAAAATACTCATATCTTCTTTTAGGTAGAAAGACACATTTCTCAAAATAAGAAATTTAAGGACATTAAAGAAAATCAAGAAAGATGAAGATTCTAATACATCAGGTGTTTAGCAATGGAGGACTGATAATTATTTACTCCAAGTAGTAACCATCCACCTTCCTATAGTTGGAGAGATGTGATAGATGTGTGTGCATGTGTGCATGTATGATTGTTGGAGGTGAAGTGCATTGGCCATGTAACTCTTTAAGCCAAGTCAGATCTGGTGATTCTCACAAGGCTTCTCCAGCCATTGTCCTGAACAAATTTCTGACAATTCTGATGGTTGATTATATTTCTGTCCAGTAAGCTGTTAGAGGTGAGGGATATTACTCTCTCTGTATTCCTTATCATCTTCACTCTGAGGCTTTCCTTTATATGTCTGGCACCATCATTGTACTTTGGCCCTTCAATCATCACCTCCATGTTCACATTCAAAGCTCTTACTGAAGGGTTCCAAAATGTCATGAAGATAAGATACATGAATGTATGGAGGAAATGGAGAACCCTCAGTTCTATTTGTGTTTCACCTTAATCTTGCAGTAAGAAGAGAATAACATATATTACTTTCTGGCTGGCAAACTACAAGAAAAGGGCAATTTGCCACAGGAACACTGTACAATTTTTCTCCAAAAGAATAACTGACTTAACCTCTTAGAAGCACCCTTGCAGTGCACACGTGTGTGTGTGTGTGTGCGTGTGTGTGTGTGTGTGTGTATCAGCGGTAAATCTTGATTTAAATATATCAGTGTTGGTTAATTATCTGATTTATCAAAGGATTCCTAACATATATTCTAATAACAATTTTTTTCAGACAGAAGTTGGTTTAGTTTTACTGTAACACATGAATTTCAGGATAAATACTACTTTGTAATTTTATTGTCCTGTAGATTCTCAGTAACAATTGTTTGTGATGTATATACAATACCTTCACTTGAGAGGAAGTTAGACTAAATTAACTCTGAATTCTCTTTACAGGATTCATGGCATCTTCGAGTACTTGAGCAACCAGAAAAAAAGCAGAGATTGGTCAGGTTTTTCCATTGTCTGCCATGGCAGTTCTGGCATCTGTTCTTTGCTTGGGGTGGCCATCACTCTCTTCAAGCTTCCAGGGGCCATTCTCGCAGCATGTTTGCAATGTATTCTAGGGTCTACATCAGGATATTAAACCCACATCTTAGGGGAGTGTTTGCATCTTGATAAACTCTCCCTATCTAATAACTTTGCCTTCTTCTTGAGCCTCTTGTTCTAGTCCCTTCAGACTCCAGGACCATATATACCCTTCTGATTCCTGTCCTTACAAGGTGGCTGGGTCCCACAACTCCTTCAGCATCTAGTCCCCTTCCTCCCTTGGCAGATTCAGCTCATCTCTGACCCTCTTATACTGCTTTTCAACCACCTGATCCATTTTACCCACCAGTGCATCTCCTTCCATCAGGATACCATCCAAGTTTACCATTCATGATAATTTTAAGAATTACACCACTACCTTGTTCCAGGGTATATCGATACTTCATCTACTGCCAGTGATGGAGTTCTCATTTCTAGATGGGTGCTGTGTAATCCAGCTCCAAAATTTTATCTTAGATCTGCTTTCCTTATGTACTTCAAGTACCAACTACAGCAGGTAGGGTTTTCAGGAAAATAGACCCTAAGACACACATTAACATGCAAGAAGTCCACTGATGAGTGCTCTTGGAAACGATCTGTGTAGAAACAGAAGACAGCAGAAATGAACAGAGTAGAAATTGGGCCACAGTGCAGTGCAGTCACTCCTCAGCTGACTCGCAGGAAACTTGAAGTTGGACTGACTTATTAGGGTTGTCTCATGACACAGCAAGGACTTTTATACACCCACATCAACAAGTCATGCCTCCAAGGAGAGTGTGTTTCTTTGGGGAAAGTCAAAGATCCTTGAAGAGGATCTAGGTGGCAGTACACAGCATCCACTAGGACACCTGGTCCATACTGCTTATGTGGGGGATCCGCAATCAACTTCTCTCACTTGGATTATTACTTCTATAGAGACTTCCCTCTTTTTAACCCCATATCACAAACTATGTGATAATTTGTAATTACATATGTAATTATTTTCATACACTGCCATATATTCTACACATTGAACAACCAAAAAATTGTTTCCCTGTTTTAGTCATCCCATGAATCCATGCATAATTTCAGTGAAGCCTCACATCTGTATGAGCATACGTACTGAGAACTGATGATATATTTGGGGCGTGGAGCAGTATGTCGGCCATGCAATTTTCTCCATGGAATTTATAGACATGTTTTGGCTACTTGAGACTGACCTCAGAATTTTAAGAGTCCTTTGTCTTCCCCAATTAACGGGAAGAAATCTGAAGTCTGACTTTCTCTCCATGCATTTCTTCTATATTCTCCTATATTAGGTCATGTTATTTATCAAATAATATGCTGATCAAATTTGTGATCTTTTTCTTACATAATTTAAATTTCCCTCTTTTTGTGATTTTAACTTATATACATTAAATATTGATAGTCATCTGTTTTGTGGATGCCAGAAATGGGAAAAGATCCCAGTGATATCCCCATGATGCTAAGAGATATTGTTGAAAGCTCAAAGAACAAAAGCTTGTAAAGAGAAGATAGAGATAAATGCTAGGGTTTAGTCACAAAGTCTCTGTTTCTATTATATTCAACACACACACACACACACACACACACACATACACATGCACACACACACACACACACACAAAATCACCCACATCTGTATATGCTTACTGACCTAAGACTAGTCTCTTAGTTATAATCTAGATTTATTTGAACATAATTACCAATAGCAACTTTTTTATTTGTGGATTTACTTAATTTTTAAAATTATAATTACTATTTTTAGAGTTCATAATTTTTAAGAGTTAATAATTATTTTTTTAGTTATTATTTTTTAGTTATTGACTCATTTATTAAGGTCTAGAATACAATAGTAACACTGTTATAATGTGTGTTTTTGGCTCAAGTAATGAATGAAGGTGATTGGTCCCCGTGCCTCAAATAAAATACTAAGAAAATATGTTTTTGGCTATTATTTGGGATTAATTGTTTTCTAGACTTTTTATTTTGAGAGAGACCTATAGAAAGCTGTGAGATTACTAAGAATTCCCATGGACACTTGGATTCCCCAAATGTTAACATTTAAAAATTTTTACTGTATCTGTCTCTCTCTTGCTTTCTCTTTCTCTTGTCTATTATGTATATCTATTTTTTTCTGAGCTTTTTGAGAGTAAGTTGCAGACATGATGTCCTCAAACTCTTAAATACTTCTGTGTCTTCTTGTAAATTAAAATATTATCTCACATAACTGCAGTGTAATTATCAAAATTGGGAAATTAGCATTGATACAATACTATTATCTAATTCATATACTTGTTCAGACTTCACCAATTATCTCAATAATGTTCTGTCAATTTATACTTATAGTTAAGTATAATTATGACTGCCATTTCTTTCCTTAGAAGATTCACATTCAGTATGGGTTTTTAATAATACATAAGACTTCTGAAAAAGTACACTATATTTTGTATTTGTGTCCATGTATTCTATTCTCTGGGGAAGAGCCTATATATTTCATTAGCTTCTCAAAGAGACCACTGACACCCAAACAGTTGATGGACCACTGAACTGGTAAGGAGCAGAAATACATGGCTTGTATTTGCTCAAACACGATGGGGTTCTAGGTAAAGGGATGCATATGAGTTGCAAAGTTTGTACCTGGTTTGTTCCACTCAATAAAGCCTGAAAACAGATGGTACTTGGGATATAAATCCTCAAGGTAGCAGTAAACAATGCGTTTTCAAGGCTTTAGAGAACACAGGCCAGGATGGAATTACACATTTAAGACATTCTTAGGAGAAGTGCCAGTAAAAGAAAAATGAGACGGAGCAGGAGAACGTGGAGAGAGCTCATGGGAAGTGATGAGGTCTGACACCTGTGAAGGAAGGGGAAGAATGAAGGATTGTGTACAAAGAATGTCAGACTGCAGCAGAGTTCTAAGAAACTATAGCCAGTGAGAGTCTATGAGCTGCTAAAGTCGTCTACGAGGAAAGTTCCAGGTTGGGCAACAATGGACCTCTTTGGTACCCCTGCTATGTTATTACATTGACTGGAAGAATCCAATGAGAAGTATGGCCTTGGAACAAATGTAGTGATGAATCCAGAGGATAGCGGCTGGGTCTGTTAGTTAACTCTGCTCCCAGGAGCAGATAAGTGGTACATTTAACACAGGTAAGTTTGTCTGGTTCCCCTGTGTCACTATCTCAGGTACCTCAAGCATGCTAGTTATCAACATGATGGGGGTAAAGTCAAGCAAATAAGGGGTATGGGCTCTCACTCAGAAGACCCGGCAAACCACAAGGGTGCCTCATAAATTATAGTTGAATAAACATCACGGCATCAATGTTCCATATGGGTTTCTAAGTGGCACAGAAAATATCTAAATCTCAATACTAACACTCCTATTTATGCTAAAACATTTGAAGCGACAGGCAATTACAATGACATAAATAGGAATATAAAATATCAAAGAGACATTATAGAGTTGACCAGAATAGGGTATTTATGTCTATACATTTATTAAACTCTTAAAAATATTGATGGATTTTTCTAGTTGTTGTTAGTTTCCTTATATCAACAAAACTTTATTTTTGCTTTTGTCACAACTAACACTAAAGTGAAAATACACATTTGAGACCATGATCTGCATGCAAATGCAGACTTCTTTCAGAATTTGTGAATATTTCCCAGCTGCTTTGTGATAGGAAGCCAATTATGTACCATATATCATAGAGAGGAAGCAATTACATTCATTTTCTTGGGCACTGAGAAATTTGATAAGGTCGACACTTGGCACATTGAGCTGTGATAACAGTTAATTTTTTAAAAGGCATAAAATATAGGCCAGTTGAATTGAAGCCATTTGTTTTTAAATTGTTGGAAATTGTGTTACCTTAGATGCTTTCAAATGACAAGAGGGAGTGAAAAAATTAATTTAGAAATCTATTCTAAATGCAAAATGAGTACTAGGCTCATTCAATTAAAACAAAATACTTCATTTTAAGAACAAACCAACTCCTGAAACCTAGCGATTAGCTTCAGATGGGGCTGGACCTTTGTAAAACTGTGAAGAAGGCAGTTTTACTGGATGCTTTTCCATGTTAAAATGATGCTCCCTTCCCCTTTTCCTGCATGCACCCAGTACCCACATGTCTTCGTTAAAATGCCTTCTCTTCATTAAAATAATCTCTCAGGAAGATCAGACAAATTTATCAATACTCTGAGATAGATGACTCACAATTCTAAATGCTTGGAGTATTTACCATCCATTTGTTTATTGGGCATCTCTATACAAACTCTATTTATTGGACAAATGCTGTACAATCTTGTCTCCATACCATGTGTGTGTTGAGTGATCATGTGCTGGGCACAGTGGTACACACACACACACACACACACACACACATACACAAAGGGCTTCACTTGAACCAGGACTTGAAGCACATTTGCCATATTGGTGTACTGAATTGGGGGAAGAGGTTTGTGACTCAGTCAGAAGAAGGAGCCTGATCAGCGATGAGGTGAGGACATTGGGACGCATTTGGGAAATTATAAGAGATCCATGAAGTTTGGAATAAGTGACATGATGACAGTATATTCTGAATTTTCTGGAGTCATCCTAGTTTGCATCTGTTATCCTGGCATAATTAGTAACAGTACTAACTTGTGGTCCCAAATGTCTGGGTTTGGACACTCTATTTTATGATTATAAAGCATAAAAAAAACGTGAGAGAGATACATGATGAGGTTAAAGACATGGGTGGGGACTGTATTATGGGTACATTATATGCCAACGCAAAGTGTTTGAACTTTACTTGAAGACAGCAGGAAGCTTCTTCATCTAAACTTAAAAAACAACAAGAACAAAAAGCAAAACCAAAACTCCACAGAGGTCTAATAGTGAAGTGTCAAGCATGAGTAGAACAGGGAAAGCATTATTGCAAGATCATTTCCTGATAGCATCAATTCACACCACATAAGTCATCTCTCATTTGAAATACTGGCTTTCCTACAGTTAAGTCTATCTCCACATACAAACATTAAAGCCTGACAGCTTGGCAATTGGCTTTATTATTTTAAACATCAATGTAAACAAAATTTTTTTTTGGAATATCTACTAAATAAAAAAAAAGTTTCTTGTGTATTGCTTTCAGATACATTATGGGAGGGATTCTGTCTCAATGAATTGTTTAAAGAGCATTAGCAATTGATTTAAACAATCATGGAGTATTTTATATTATTTTCTGTAAGAAAACTCAAATATTTAAAATAAAGAGAAAATTAACACTCATTCACAAGATTTTCTTTCCTTCCTCTAAGATAAAATTCTACAGGTACCTGTCCTGTAAGTTTACAGGTCCCCTGAGATCAGGTGTCTTTGGTGCCTGGGCAAGAACCATCCTTCCCTGCTGTGAAAAATGTTGCCTCTCCAGTGAATCCACAGAGTTCAGTGCAAGCTGTGGAAAATGAATAGGATAAATACCAAGTAGCACTGGCCATTTTTATGACAATTCTAGTGATGTCTCACCCACTACACACGGGAGTTAAATAAACACAGTCTGCCAGTCCATGCCAGGAGCTACAAGAACAACAAATTACACCTATGTGGACAGACAACCAAACAGTGGGAAAAATGGAAAGCCCCAAACATATTTATACGTGGGGAAATTTAGAGCTTGCCGTTTTAGAGCTTGTCGTTAGGTGGAATAGTGACTGATCTGTGTTTTATTTCTTTCGGTAATGTTACAGTAGTTCACTTGTTCTCTCAGGCACAAGCTTTAATTTTCTTCCATAATATACAGATTATCATGTTTTTTTTTCTATGTAAATTCTTTGCAATGAGATAAAGACACATGTTATTTTGAGATAACTTCTGACCGTTCCTTTAGTAGAAGAACTATGTGATGAGAAGTCAGGATAATGGAGTAGAGTGTAAGTTAACAGTCTTAGTTTGTCCAAGGAATATTTCTCAGAAGGAGGTTAAATTACCCTCATATTAGTTAGCCCTTTGTCAAGTTTCATTAGTCCACATTCACCCAAGAGCATCCTTTTTTATTCTATATACTTTCGTTTGTGAATATTTTCTTTGCTTTTATTGACTCTGTGTACTGTGAAAGTAACTTGTCTAATATGGATCCCACAGAATATAAACAGGGAACCAAAAGCATAAAAGAACTGAATGAAAAAAATGTAACAACAATGTCAACAAACGCCATAAATTAACACTGAACTAACTCAGAACCATACTCTATGAAGAGTTAACTACTCTCACAAGTTGTTAGGCATTACTCATTCTACAATGTTCAGATGAAATGGAGATGACTTTCTTCCCTGGGGACAGACATCCTTAAAACATAATCAAAAAAATTACATGTAAAAATTATTAGGTATTTACACAAAGGATACAAAAATTCAGATTCGAAGGGGTTCACATACCCAATGTTTATGGCAGCATTATCAACAATAGTTAAACTATGGACACAGCCCAAATGTCCATCGACTGATGAATAGATAAAGCTGTGGTAATACCTATATAAACACACACATATACATATGATAGAATATTACTCAGCCATAAAAAAAGAATGAAATCTTGCTATTTGCAACAACATGGATAGAGCTACAATGTATCATGCTAAGTGAAATAAGTTAATCAAACCATATGATTTAACTCATATGTGGAATTTAAGAAATAAAACAGAGGAACATATGGGAAGAGACAGAAAAGAGAAGAGAGGGAAACAAACCACAAGAGACAATAAACTTAGGGTTGATGGAGGGAGGAGGGTGGGAGATGGGCTATGTGGGTGATGGGTATTAAAAAGGGTGCTTGTTGTGATGAGCACTGGGTATTGTAAGTAATGAAACTGAATTCTACTCCTGAAACCAATACTGCACTGTATGTTAACTAAAATGTAAATAATAAAAAAAATTAGACATGTTAAACTAAAAGTAATATTTAAATACGCATAAATGTAGGGGCGCCTAGGTGGCTCAGTCGGTTAAGCCTCTGACTTCAGCTCAGGTCATGATCTCGCGGCTTGTGAGTTCAAGCCCCATGTCGGGCTCTGTGCTGACAGCTCGGAGCCTGGAGCCTGTTTCTGATTCTGTCTCCCTATCTCTCTGCTCCTCCCCTGTTCACTCTCTGTCTCTCTCAAAAATTAATAAAGATTAAAAACAATTATAAATATGCATAAATGTATGTTATCTCCAGAATGTAAAAAATTAATAAAAATAAGCAGAACACTAACACCTCAATAGGAGAAAAGAGTCTAGGCTGAAATAAGAAGAGAAAAATATTTATTGCTAATAAATATTTAAAACACTGTAAGTGATAAATAAAAATCAAGTGAAAACAACAGAATACCAGTTTTCACCTATGAAGTTGGAAAAGAGAAAAATAAAAACAATAATGCTGTGATGGTTAATTTTATGTAACAACTTGACTGGAACATGGGGTAATTATTTCTGGGTGTATCTGTGAGGGTGGTCCCAGATGAGGGTAGCATTTTAATTGATAGATTGAGTAAAGGAAATGGCCTTCTCTCCTGCAGATGAGCATCATCCAATCTGTTGAAGGCCTAAATAGAACTCTGTCTCTGCCTGACTGAGTTAGATCATTGGTATTCTCTTGTCCTCAGACTGAGACTGGGACTTAGACAAGAGCTACACCACTGGCTTTCCTGGGCCTCCAATTTGCAAATGGCAGATCCTGGGACTTCTCAGCTTCCATAATCACATAAACCAATTCCTTGTAATAAATCTCTCTCTCATTCTCTGCCTCTCTTGTCTCTGTCTCTCTCTGTCTATGTCTCCCTTTAGATAGGTAGATAGATTTTCAATGGTAGTGACAGTGTAACAAATTGGGCATCTTTATACAATGCAGGAAGGGTAAAATAAAACAACTTTCATATAATACTAAAAAACAGGATGTGCATAGCCTTTATCCCTATAGTTATATCTCTAATAATCTATTCTAAAATAATAATCTGAGATATGTACAAATATAGATATAAAAAGAAATCACTGTATTATTACATATATAAAAATTTTACTCAACCAAAAATTTCCAACAATATGAAAATGCTCAAAGAAAGAGCTTTCCATTCAATGAGAACCTTATGCTGCTATTATACAGATTGTGCAGATTTGTAGTGTAGAAAATTACTCAGAAAATAATGTTAAAATGAAAAATAGCAAGCTATTTAATGATATATAACCTATAAAGCAAGCATTAACTTAATATAAAAGGGAAGAAATATATCAAAAGTAAATTTGTTTTATGTTGGTTAAAGAAATATGAGTGCTTTACATTTTTTACTTTAAAATTTTCCAAACCAATCTTGTTTTAGACCATGGATATATATTGTTTTTTTAATAACATGAAAAAATGTTGATTTAAATACTGCAATCTTGATAATGATAGTAAAATATGTGAAAGTTAATGACTAGAAGCCACAGTTGAGAGGACTTGTAGGGAATAGACAGAATTATTCACAGATGTTCATGGAAGCCCACATTCTTCTGAAAAATGTTATCTAAATTTGGAAGAAAAAAATTCATGATAACCTCATTGATACTTAACTTTGCCCTTCTCTGGTTGTTTTTCCTTTTCCTCTTAAGAGACCACATGCTCTCTATGTCATAAGTGACTCAGAATTTGGCATGGGATTTTAAACTATAATAAGGTCTTTATGTGATCTGTTTTATTCCACTAAACAGAATTGTCTGAATTTCTGACTCTTCTAGTAATTTTGCATTCCCATAATTTCTGTTATTAACTTTTGAAGTAAGTTCAGAGACTAAGTCATTAACAAATGTTTAATTTTGTATTTCAGGAAAATTTTCATTCTATTCTTCAGATTTAGTATTTTCTGATTTCAGCCACAATCTACAGAATTACATTGACTTTCTAAGGCATAAAGGAGTATAACTTGAGTGTTTTGTACTATCAAGATTAGATTCAAGGATAATGATACTTAAAACTATTGTTAATAAAAATGAATTCATATTCTGTTAACAGAAGTGGAAAGTTTTCAATGACAAAAGAAAAGAAAACTTTCATCATTTATTTTATAGAAGTCAGAAGTGACAAATGCATCACTTGTCCAGGGGGAAAATATTATGATGTATAGAAAAAGAGTATTACCTGGAAATAATTATAGATTAATAACACTTTTCTTTTAAAAATACCCCAAAGGTTGAATGACATTCACAATATTATGGAAACTTGATAGAAATATAATATTTAGCCTCTCTTATCTGACTCTTAAGTATATTCACAAAAAAGTTAAGATCTGAGCTAATTTGGGAGCCATGTGCAGACGAAATTATCTGTTTGCTGGCAAGTTACCAAATAATGAATTAGCACCTGGATTATGAGTCATTCTCTTATGAGTTTGCCTATAGCAAGTTAGCTTCTCGTGGCCATTTCACACACAAATACACGGATACAATTAAATAGATGGTGGGTAAGAGGGCTGGCTCTTAAGTCTGACTGTGTATTAATATCCCATCTACTCAATAGCTACATGACCTTGGGCAAATTCAGAGACAGTTCTTCATCTGGAAAGAAGGGTAAAAATATATACTTCAAGGGCTTGTTGTGAGAATAACGTAACGGAAGAACTAAGTTAGAATATGTAAAATTCTTAGAAAAGCGGCAACATGGTGAGTGCTCAATAAAAATGAACTGTTGCTACACTATCATCTGAACTTGCTGATCTGCTTATTATAGCCAGAAAGAAAAATAGCTTTGATGATTTTCAGTGCAAATAGCCTGTTAGTTTTACTAATACATGAGTAAGTGGAATCTGAGGTAGAGTAAGATCCACACTTTGGTAAAACCAGTACCTGTGAGGTTTTGCTGTTCGGACAGTTATTAAATGTCTCTGTCTGATCAAGTTGAAACAATTATATACAGAAAATACATTCCTACCTCATCCTAGTGCTTAATTATTTAGTAGCATATGCTTTGGGTTCTATAACCTAAGCATGAACTAATACATGTTCTTTGGCATTATCTGTATACACTACATTTGTTTCTTACAATTAGAATAGCAATTAAAGTGAAACAAGCAAAAGTAAGCTCATTGTATTACAATCTGAGGTCACTTCCTTGAGATTGGCACTTGCTGAGTATTTTATCACAATAAAAATGCAGACAATTTGCTTTAATTTATGGCAATTAAGAAAGTATTCTATATTTCAAGCTTTAATTAAGGGCATTTATCTCAATAAATGCCAAAAAATGCATTCCAGTGTTTTGCAAAATTAACTCATTTGTACTCCTAAGTGGGAGGTTTAAGTCAAAATGTTTCTGTTTCAGTATTTTGGTGTCCTAATTATTCACATATTTCTGCCCTCAAAACACTGGAGAAAGCTGTGCGATTAAGTCTTTTGCAATGTGACCAGAGCAGCATCCCACAGGGTTGTCACAGTCACTATCCCAAGAGACCCCTTCCATCTCACACTGCTGCCCAATCAGACGGTTATCTTTTCCACACATTTCTTGATAATTGCATTGAAATATCACTCACTTATATATAGTGTAAGGCTGTGAAGAAGAAAGGTAATTGCATTGTGCTATCATGGACTAGAACTAGGGTTTGCAATGTTAACCTTAAAAGACAAGAAATTTTAAGCTGGTTCATGCATAATGAAATAGTTAATAAGCAAATTTCAAAAGATAGACATTGTAAAAA
This sequence comes from Panthera uncia, assembly GCF_023721935.1. NCBI lineage: Eukaryota > Metazoa > Chordata > Mammalia > Carnivora > Felidae > Panthera > Panthera uncia. The sequence continues at coordinate 137,788,917 of NC_064816.1, read as the reverse complement.
CCTAGAAAACAACCAATTTCACCTTTTAAACAGAGAATTGAATTCTTAGCAGTCAATTCATTCATTCACTCATTCAACAAATACTTGTTTTAATTCCAGCCAGAGAGATCACCAGTTGCAAGGACGGAAGGTGAGCTTGGGAAGCAGACGGAAGCCAGAGAGATGAGCAGAAGCCCCCTCACAGGATCACCTTTGGGGCCAAGTCAGGGGGTAAGGGCATTAGGGAAGTATTAAGCCATCTAAAGGAGAGGGATAATTCAAACAAACAGGTTGGTTTTATAGTAAAGGGAGATTGAAAAATTATTTTATTATGGGCCTAATGTAAAATTTCACATAATAAAATAAATATAATAAAATTTATTATATTTCTCAAACTGGGTTAATTAGAAAGCTAGCTTTTATATAAAGGAGTCAATGACATAGAAACCATTTTGAGACCTGAGAACTGGAATGTGTACATCACTATCAGCATTTATTCCTTTTTTAAATTTGTTTATATTAATATTTGCCAAGCTCTTGTTAGGTCCCTAGCACTGTTCTAGTTGAAAAGGCCAGGACAACACCTGAAGCCATTTGGCCTTTTGAATCTTCCTGGCTCACTACATACCGTATGGTGGGGGCTGAGCACCAGGAGTCTGGACTTATACCTATGGTGATTACTGCCCCACTTTCCCCACATGGGATTTCTTGCAGAGTCGGAACCAACAGAACAAACATAAGTCAGTATCTTCTTTATTGACAGCAAATGATTTTCTCAAGAGTTATTCTTGTTATTAAAATCTGTTACTTGTTATTATTGTACATGTAACATTTCTTTCTTACTGACTGGATGCTGGGTTAGCTTTCGGAGAGGAAAAGATTAAAAATAAACTGTCTTTGCTCTCATGGAGTTCATTTAAAGCACAAACTCATATCTAAAATGATATGCATGCATAACTGAAACATATTTTGATTAGGCAATTAGAATACAATGAAGGAGGAAAATTTAATTTACTGCCAATTACTTTCTTTCAGCCCATACGTTGTTGATCAACTCTGGGCTGACTCTGTTTGTTCCTGGGTAATTTTGAGATTCTAGAAAAATCATCAAAATACTTCTGATACCTAAGAATGATGAAAAATTGCAAAAAGAGCTGCCAATCCAAAATTCATAAGAGATGGTCAACCCTCTCATAGTGATAATCATCAATATCATCATCAATGCATAATAAAACAAGCAGTTATAGAGAAATTACTAAATTCCAGGCATTTTTTAAAGTTTTATTTAAATTCTAGTTAGTTAACATACAGTGTGATATTAGTTTCAAGTGTATACTTTAGTGACTCATCACTTACATCCAACACTCAGTGCTCATCATAACAAGTGCAGTCCTTAATACCCATCATCCATTAACCCATCCCCCAGCCCACCTCCCCTCCAGCAACCCTCAGTTTGTTCTCTATACTTAAGAGTCTGTTTTCTGTTCTGGTTTGCCTTTCCTTTCTTTCCCCCTTATGTTCATCTGTTTTGTTTCTTAAATTCTGCATGGGAAAAATGGACAGAAACATGCAAAAGAATGAAACTGGACCACTCTCTTACACCATACACAAAAATAAATTCAAAATGGTTGAAAGATCTAAATGTGAGACAGGAAACCATCAAAATCCTAGAGAAGAACACAAGCAGTTACCTCTTTGAAATCAGCTGTAACAATTTTTTACTAGACATTTCAATGGAGGCAAGGGAAATTAAGCAAAAATGAACCATTAGAGCTTCATCAATATAAAAAGCTTCTGCATAGCAAAGGAAACAATCAACAAATTAAAAGGCAACCTTTGGAATGGGAGAAGGTATTTGAAAATGACATATCTGATAAAGGGTTAGTACCCAAAACATATAAAGAACTTATAAAACTAAACACCCCCCCCAAATAATCCAGTTAAAAAATGGGCAGAAGACATGAATAGACATTTTTCCAAAGAAGACATACAATACAAATGGCTAACAGGCACATGAAAAGACGCTCAACATCACCCATCATCAGGGAAATACAAATCAAAGCTATAATGAGATATCACCTCACACCTGTCAGAATAGCTGAAATTAACACAGGAAACAACACATTTTGGTGAGGATATGAAGATATGGGGAAGGGAAATCCTCCTGCACTATCAGTGGGAATGCAAGCTCGTGTAGCTACTCTGGAAAACAGTATGGAGGTTTCTCAAAAAGTTAAAAATAGAACTACCCTATGAACAAGCAATTGCACTGCTAGATATTTACCCAAAGGATACAAAAATACTGATCTGAAGGGATGCATGCACGCTGATGGTTATAGCACCATTACCAACAATAGCCAAATTATGGAAGGAACCCAAATGCCCATCAACTGATGAATGGGTAAAGAAGTTGCGGTATATCTGGAGGCCTTGGGTGGCTGTCGGTGAAGCATCCAACTCGTGATCTCAGCTCAGGTCTTGATCTCAGGGTTGTTAGTTCAAGCTCCCTGTTGGGCTCCACAATGGGCATGAATCCTTCTTAAACAACAGAAAAAAGTTGTGGTATATATACACAATGGAATATCACTCAGCTATAAAAAAGAATGAAATCTTGCCATTTGCAGCGATACGGATGGAGCTAGAGAGTGTTACGCCTAGCAAAATAAGTCAGTCAGAGAAAGACAAATACCCTATGGTTTCATTAAATTCTAGGCATTTTTTGAGTATTTGACCTGTATTTCCTTACATAAAATTCATACACCCAACTAAGGCAAAGTTTCTAAATTGTAATTTTCAAGGTTTGTCATCATTGTTATTTCCAGATGGTAGGGTTTTTACATGTTTGTTTATTTCTTTTGATCTACAATTGTGTTATTAATTTCCAGTGTCCTTAAACAATGAGCACATAATGGCATCTATACTATTTCTATTTTGGTAAACTAATCAACTGATGACTTACTTATACCTTAATATGAGGTTGCTTTTTGTGAATTTTTTAGGAAACCTGAACATAAGTGTTAGGAATATTGTGAATTGTACTTTTATTATTATATATTTTATAAAGTATTTTCTAATGTATTTTGTCTTGAGGTCAAACCTTGGTATTACACCAAGGTTTGAGGTATTTACCCTTGCCCTCAGTATCTGTTCAGTAGGCCCATGCTTTTATGTTTAATTGTCTTGTTTAATTTTGCTTTAGATACATTTGAGGGGAGACAGACCCAGATACTCTGAAAGCTCATCCCTTTCCACACTGAGGTAGCTAAATTAGAAGCTGGCTCAGCAGATCTGAGCTTTTTAATCTGAATTAAAATACATATTTATATTTTCCAATAATTTATCTGACTGAGCCAACAAGTTGATGTCAGGGTAGAGATCTCAATAAGGCCCCTCAATAAGAAAGCCACCTCCTTGAACATAAGCTCCCTTATCTCTTCCTACTTTCTCTATAAATATGAAAGCATTATGGGGCAAGCTTCCTCTCCTGAAACCCTCTCCTTGGTGAGTCCGATACAGATGTATTCCTTGCCACGGTATGCCAAGAGGATGAGGCCCGATGCACATTGTTTCTTCCCAGCAATTCCTATTTTATTTTACATGAACAGAATGTAGGGCTAGGATGGGGTGTCCACTCCCATGTCATGACACTCCCTCCTGCATAAACACATAGCCTGGCTATGCAATGTGAGCTAAACTTAATCTGGACATTTATACATTATGATAATAAAATTGCCTTATTGGGGTGTCTGGGTGGCTCAGTTGGCTAAGTGTCTGCCTCTTGATGTTGGCTGAAGTCATGATTTCAATGGTTCATGAGGTCAAGCCCTGAGTCGCACTCTGTGCTGACAGTGTGGAGACTGCTTGGGATTCTCTCTCTCTCCCCCTTTTTCTCTGTCCCTCCCCTGCTTGTTTTGTCTCTCTCTGTCTGTCTCAAAATAAATAAGTAAACTTTATGTTTTTTTTTAATTTTTTTAAACGTTTTTATTTATTTTTGAGACAGAGAGAGACAGAGCATGAACGGGGGAGGGCCACAGAGAGAGGGAGACACAGAATCTCGTAAACTGTAAAGAATGCCTTATTTAATGGTACCTGGGTGGCTCAATCAGATAAGCGACTGACTTGAGCTCAGGTTATGATATCACAGTTCATGGGTTCAACCCCCACGTCAGGCTCTGTGCTGACAGCTCAGAGCCTGGAGCCTGCTTCGGATTCTGTGTCTCCCTCTCTCTCTTTCACTCCCCCACTTGCTCTGTCTCTCTCTCTGTCTCAAAAATAAATAAACATTTTTTTTAAATGCCTTATTTGTTTATTTATTTATTTATATTATAGATGCATTTGATCTAAGTATTATGATCTTTCTGCTTTCCTTTTTTGTGCTCCTGTTGTTTTTCTTCCCCTTTCTCTTCGTTCTTTGCTTTTCCTACCTGCTTTCACCATAAGATTGTGTTTGCTTTGGGGGCACCTGGGAGGCTCAGTCGGTTAAGCATTTGACTTCAGCTCAGGTCATGACCTCGCAGTCCATGAGTTCTAGCCCCGTGTCGGGCTCTGTGCCGACAGCTCAGAGTCTGGAACCTGCTTTGGATGTGTCTCCCCCTCTCTCTCTGCCTCCCCCCCCCACTCTGTTTCAAAAAAATGAATAACATGCTTAAATTTTTTAAAAAAAAGATTGTGTTTGCTTTGTGTTGTTTTGTGTGTACATGCTCTTTCAGAAAATTTTGGTTTGTCCTTTTTTGTGGCTAACTTTACAACACTAATATTATAGTGCCTAATTCATTTTTAGAGTCTGTGTTGCTTCTCCACTCTATATGATATAATTATTGTACTGCCACCACCTTCCACCTCCGTCTCCTCCCTCTTGCTGTAACTTCCTGTTACATTTTTAGTTGTCTAGCAGTTTCCTTTTTTATTGAAAATACATAATTACATTTATAATGCTCAGTTTGTCAACTTTAAATGTCACATTTGCTACTCTGTTCTTACAGTTCATCCCCCTCACCCTTTCTATATTTTCAGAGCATAAACTGTAAATGTCATAAAATTCATAAAGTATAAAATTTTCTGTTATGTAAGAAAAATTCCCACTGATGTTCAGGTTGAACCCTATATTTGAATGAACTCAATGCTCCCATTGAGTCCTTTGGCACAGCTTTCCTATTCATCTCCTACTCGGCTGGGTCTTTTCAAGGAGAATTCATGGCATCTTGAATGAATAAAGATATTGTCCCTTGTTCTTTCCCTTACTATATGTATATAAAATTCTAGGATCAGATGAGGTCAGGTGCATTCAGGGTGGTATGGCCATTGACTGGATATAAAAGTCTAAAGGGTTCATACTTTCTTTCCTTGAGGACTTAGAAATAATTAAAATACCATTTTCCATTTCCTTACAAAAATCTGATTATTTTCCCATTAGGTGATTTAATATTTTTGTCTAGATGTCCAAAGATTTTTTTAAATTTCTGAAACTCTGTATCTTTATTAATTTGTACCTTGGTTTGATTTGACTGTATTATTTTTTCTTTGGACAGGGAGCATACTTTCAATTTTCTAAATCTGATCAATTTTATATAATTGTGCCTTTGAATAGTTTTTTTCTTCCACTTGTTTAGTTTTCTTCTGTAGAGACACCTGTTATGTATAAGTTGGCTATCTGTCATCTGGGTCTCCATTATTATCAATCTAATCTTTTCAACCTCTGTGTTCTTTTCCATTTCATTTTCAATTTCATTTCCTCTGAATCTTGCTCTCCATGGCTTAACTGTTATCAGTTAGCCCAGTCAAATATAAGAAAAATTAAAGTTTTAATTTTGTCTTTTTACTTTAACTTATTCCTTGTTTGATGTTCTTCCTTTCTTTATGAAGAGCTGAGTTTCCAACCAATATCATTTTCCTTGTCTCTAAAGATCTTCTTTTAACATTTCTTGCAAGCTAGGTCCACTGGCAACAAATGCCCTCAATTCTTGTTTGTCTGGAAAGTTTTCACTTTTGGAAGGTAATTTCACAGGGTAGAGGATTCTAGCCCGGTGTTCTTTTTCTCTCTAAACTTTAAATATTTCACTCCACTCCCTTATTTGCATGGTTTCTGAGAAGTTGGATGTAATTCTTATCATCTTTTCTCCTCTATAGGTGAAGTGTTTTTCTCTCTGGTTTCTTTCAGGATTTTTTTCTTTACCTTTGATTTTCTGTAGTTTGAAAATGATATACCTACATTTAGTGTTTTGTTTGTTTGATTGGTTTTTGTTTGGTTTATTTGTTTTTGTTATTCACCCTGATCGAGTTCCTCTGGGCATCCTGGATCTGTGGTTGGATGTTTGACATTCATTTGGGGAAATAGTCATTATTTTGTCAAGTATTTCTTCTGTTCCTTTCTTTCCTCTACCTGGTATTCTTACCACATGTATGTTACACATTTTTCTGCGGTCCCACAGTTCTTAAATATTCTGGGTTTTTTTTTTTTTTGTCTTTTTTTTTCTGTTTGCTTTCAGTTTTGGAGATGTCTGTTGAGATATCCTCAAATTCAGACATTCTGCTCCCAGCCATTCCCAGTCTAATAAGCCCATTGAGGCCAATTCATTTCTTTCCCAGCAGTTTTGGTCTCTAACACTTCTTTTTGTTTTTTTTCTCAGAATTTCCATCATCTGTCTGTTCTTGCATGCTGCCAACTTTATCTATCAGAGCCTTTCACATATCCACCATAATTGTTTTAATTCCTGCTCCAATAATTCCAACATTCTGGCCATACCCAAATTCAGTTCTGATGTTTTCTCTGTCTCTTCAAATTTATTTTTTGCCTTTAAATATGTCTTGTAATTTTTCTAAATAGCTGGGCATGATGTAGGTAAAAGGAATTGTTATAAATAGGCTTTAGTTATGTGGTAGTAAGGTGTGGGGAGGGGAATTATTCCACAGACCTACGAGTAGGTCTCTTGTCTTTTAGTGAGGCTGTGCTTCTGGACTGGGCACCTCACATGTGCTTATCAGTCCCCCTGCCCCTTAGGTGGAACAGGAAAGCTAGATCTGGCTGGATTTGAGTGTTTACCTTCTTCCATGTTAGTGAGGCTCTGGTCAAATAGTTTCTCTGAAGGCAGAGCTTATTTAAAAGAATAGAATATTTTGGCATATTCAAAGATGTTCCTTTTCCCCTTCCCCTAGCAGAAGTACAAGGGGATTGTTTTCCTCTACTCCCCATAAAGACCTAGAAGAGATCCTGGAGGTAAAACTAACAAAAGTATGGGATAGCCTATGATTGAGTGCCCCTGTGGTTTTTAAATCTACGATATTTACAATGAGCTTCCAGGAATTCATATTTAGGTTTATATTCCTATTCATGTTCAACGGTATTCATCAATACAGTTCAGGTTTCTCTATCCCAGCACTGGTTCCAGATCTTGGTTTCTGTGCTGGTCAGTTTTGACTCCCCACATTCACCTATGGGTTGCCCTATGGTTTCACTTCTTACACATTTAAGAAGAAATGCTGATTTTTTTTCTTAGTTTGTTAAGCTTTTTACTTATTGTTAGGATGAAGTGGTAACATTCAAGCTTCTTACGTGCTGGCATGGAAACCTATTCATTCATTTTTTTCTTTTTTTTGCATTCAAAGTAATTTTTTGAGAATCTATTCTATTTGGGTCCTTACTGGGAAAAACGTTGTGATGTTTTCATCCCTAAGAAACACAATATTTATTCCTTTTCAGGCAGAGTCTCTGTTAGACATATCTTTTGAGTATGTTATCAAGTAAATAAATAACAGTCATATTCAGTAAGGATCTTAGAATGTATTACACTCATATTTCAGTTTTTCACACATCTTTGATCCATCACGGGCCAGTACCAGAGAGGCAGCAAAACTCGGTAGTTTAGATCAAATAATCCTTGGTTCTATACCGAGATTCAAACTTATAAACTGTGTGACCTGGAGGAAATTAGTTATTCAGTCATTGTTCATCCCCCTCCCCTATAAAGTGAGCTCATCAACCATATTTATCTAATAAGATTGTTATGACAATTAATATAGTAATAAATGTAAACTCTAGAGCAAAACATTACATGATGAGTACAAAATAAAAATAGTAACAATAAAATTTGGCAGCTCTGTTAAGTAGACAGAAGACTGCTATATAGAAAGGAAGACCAATGAACAGACAGGAGACATTTATCTACTGGCAGACTCTTGCAATTGGACTGATAACTTCATGTCAAGATGCAGTAGAGAGTCTATGGGGATCAGGTTTTGAACACAATGGCAGTGTCTGTGAGTTTACAGCATCTTGAGAGTTACAACACTCAATAAGGGTTTCCAGAGGGTATTGTCTAAATAAATATTCATTGGCAGATAGCCTGGCAGCTTTATTGGCATCAAGTTTTTCTTGTATAGCTGACAGCTTTTTGTTGTCCTTGTTCGATGAATAACATTTGCTTTGTTGATTTAGGGCCCCATCCTGAAAGAAAACTCCCAGATTCGGAAAACTGCATACTCAGGCTGAGCAGAGTACGGTTTCGGCTTTTTTGTTTGAAGTTTGTAAACAACAGTAGCTTGCATGGTTACTTTAGAAAGCATTTACGGATTAACAAATTTCCTTCAGTTATCCATGTCTCTTCCAGTGATTTAGGGCTTCGTAGTCTCCACGACTCACTCTGCAGATAAAAGTCTGCCTTCAGCAACAGAAGGTGGAAAGCATCCTTCTTTGACTTTCTGACTGTGTGATACAGTTCAAGTAGTAAATGGCTTCATAATCCATATGAAACTATAAGAATAATCGATATCATCATTGAATCATCCGAAGAACGACTCCTTCCCCCAGTCCTGAATTCATGGCTTAATGGATTTTTTGCAATGCTGCGAGGAGACAAACTGGTCATCACTACAACACGTACTTTGTGTGCACCATAGTGACTTTAATTGCTTTGATTTTACCATGCCTAGAAAAGACGTGGCTAGGAATGAATGTTGAGCAGTCAGCTTATGCGTGTTAATGCTCTTAATGAAATTATTTTGCCCTGGGCCGTGCTGGCGGCAGTCGATATGGTTTGAGTCTCTTCTCAGCCACACTGAGAATGGAGATGAGACAGACATGGAAGCTTCTCCTTGCCTCTCCTTTGGCTCAGAGGCTGCGTTTCTAACTTTCTGTAGTGCGTGCAAAGGAAGAAATTATTTGGTTGGAAAAAAACACAAATGCTGCTAAAGACAAACTTTGGACTCATGTGTCTTATTCTTCTTCACCACATGCATGTCACAAAAAAGGATAAGTTCCATACGGTCTCCTATGTCTGTGTTCATTGATATCAAGCACGTAGGAATACCTGTGTAATAGACAGAGTGTCAAGAGGCTCCTCTCTCCAGCAGTTGGGGCAGCCAGCCTGTTGTGTGAAAAGAGCAAACTGGGATCTCTCCTGTGATCTGGCAATCGCATAGCTTTAAGTGTGGGATAAATGCTACATCAAATATGATGGAAGCATGCAAATGCCACATCAAACTGCTCAACTCTTAACCTGCATAAATATAGCCTGAAGAGATGAACCCATAAACATCTCTAAAAAGATTCTGCAACATCTGTGTAGTGGCAAAATACGTTCCAGCTTTGAAGCATGAGGAATCTACTTTCAAGCCCCCATTTCTATCCTCCGTATCCTACTTTCTGCGGTCTGCCTGATAGGTCTTCACAATTACCTGTGACTGCTCAGCCTTCATGGCTACAATGTTACACTATACTCTGGACCTATTCTACCCCTACCAAAATACCACTCCTAAGACTAAGCCTCTGAGGTTTTGCCAAGAGTTTAGCTAATAAATGTAATAATAACTAGATGGCTGAAAATTGACTTAAAATGATACCCTCTCAGGCAGCGTTTGTATCTTACACAAAGAGCTTCCACTTTTTAACTGAATATGTGAGTAGTGTCTGGACTGCAAACGTGCTGGTAGTCACTGGGGGAGGGGTTTGTATGTGCTGATTTCTCTGAGCATTTCAAACCACACAAGATGGGGAGCTATTGATTTTGCTCATGTGTGCTCAGGGTCTTGTCCCTTGGTGACCAGTTAGAATTGATCAAGCCTAACCAAAAAGCATTTCTGTTATCAAATCTTAATCAATCTTGCAAAAGAAACGTATGCAAGTAAGAACTGAATTTAATTACTTCTACAAAAGAGACCTTTACATCTTCTTAATGAAGTTGAACAGTTGTAGAGTATGCCCATCCTTATAAACTGATGTTCTGCAAATATTTACAAGACATTGTACTGAGACTTGTATTTTAACAAGTCTGAGAACAACTACATTATTTTGTTAAGTTGTTATTGTGCTTTTGTGTATATTAAGGGATGTTTAAAATCTAGCGCCTGCTGTATCTTACTGAAAATCCAATAGTTTTCAGAGCCATCATATTGTATAATGTCCCTACTGGTAAGTTTCTAAGTCACTCACAATTCTCGTGTAATGAAGAACTATGAGATTGACCCAATTATGAAAATTTACTGGCTTAAAAATATATAAAAAGTTCTATTTAATTATGAAAATTCAGGAAATTGAATGAGAAATAGTACTTACAGAACTATTTTGTTTTAGAGAGAATTAATGAAACAATTGTTATAATTGTTTCTCAACAGATATTGAGAATATTTATGTAGTCTAAGATACAATTTACTCAGAATGATTCTAATAATTACTAGGGAAGGCAATGACCTTGGTATCTCTGTCCTAATTCCTGGTTAATGTTAATGAAGTTAAATATATTGTTTGCTCTCACACACTGATTTTCCGATTTTACCAAATATCTCTCAGGGAATATAACACCAAGTGGGTTAGTTGATCATAGAACTTCATTGTACATAATCAGCTTGTCCATGTCCAGAAAATACATTTAGGGCTTTGATTGGGATTGTATTTAATCTATAAATTCATTTTAGAAAAAAAATGATGTTTTCCAATATTGATTTTTTAAATCCATGAGCAAGGTATTTCTTTAGATTTATGTCTTTAATTTATCCTAAAGTTTGTAGATTTTATTTTTATTATTTTTATTTATTTTTATTTTTTTAATGTTTTTATTTATTTTTAAGGGACACAGACAGACACAGTGTGAGCAGGGGAGGGGCAGAGAGAGAGGGAGACAGAATCGGAAGGAGGTTCCAGGTTCTAAGCTGTCAGCACAGAGCCTGACATGGGGCTTGAACCCACGAACCATGAAATCATGACCTGAGCTGAAGTCAGATGCTTAACAAACTGAGCCACCCAGGCATCCTCAAATTTGTAGATTTTAAAATAAAGTCTTACCTTGTATTCTATGAAAATCAGTCATTAGATTAAATAGTTCTTAGGTATTTGCTATTTTCGTTCTATTGTAAATGAGATTAAAAATTATATATATATATATATATATATATATTTTTTTTTTTTTCTGGCCACTAGAAATAGTAGCTTCTCTTTACAACTGAAAACCCCTTGAAACACAACTGATAGGTGTAGAAAGTCTCTTAAAGGTAGAAGGAAGAAAGTGTGTTTACTAGGAACCTTGGGACTTGTGAAATGCAAGCCACTGAGTTCCTTGGTTTTCCCACAAATCCCAAATAGTACATTCCTGGAGCCTAGAACTGTCAACAGGCACAGATAAATTTCCAAGAAAAGCCTGTTTCCTCCAGCCAAATGATAGAAAAAGTGTGGCCCATATTTTGGCAATATCCACTCTAATTCAGCTAAGCACTTACAAAATATTTGTACCCCTACCCCTCACCCAATGTGGATCCAACAGAAAGTTGGTTTTCCACTCCATTCCTGCCTTGTCCCTAAGGTAGAAGTAGGTAGCATACTCATACTCACAGATTCCCCTATGGGGTGGTATCTCCTGGGCTAAACAAGGAACTGACACCCATTTGCATTCTGGCAGAAGCAGACAATGCTCCAATATCTCCCCAAGATGATGTTAGGTACTAGCAGTAAGCTGAGTCTCTGCCCCTATCCAGCAACCTCAAGGAGCAAGGTGGGTAACAGGCTGATTACTCAGTCTGCTGATCTGCTCTTTGAAAGACACTTTCCAGAAAATGAAAAAAAACAAAAAAACAAAAAACAAAAAACAGGCCACAGACTGGGAGAAAATGTTTACACTATGAATGTATCTTATTTGTATCCAGAATATATAAAGAATATTTATGACTAAATAATAAGACAAAAGACTTGATAAGAAATTTCAAACATACTTCATATAAGGTAAACAAACAATAAGTACTTGAAAGTATGCTTCTATTGTCATTAGGGAAATAAGGACTAAAACTAGAAGAAATGCCACTACACAGAAGTCTCCTATATTGCTATTGAAAATGAAAATGGGACAAGAGATTTTTAAAATAGCTTGGACTAGTCTTTAAAATTAAAGTTATCATAGAATCCTGATATTTCACTCTCAAGTATTCACCCACAAGTTATGAAAACATCTGTCCACTTAATGTCCACACATCTGTCCACTTATGTGCTAATGTTCATAACAGTTTTATTCATAACAGTCAAAAAGTAGAGACAACCTTTTGTCAATCAATCATCTTGTCAATTATTAAACAAATTATGGTATATAAGGGTATGGAATGTAATAATATTCAGTATCAAATGCATTGTTTATAAATATACAAAACAACATGATTTACTCTTTAAAATATTATACTGAATGAAAGAAAATAGACACAAAAGGTACATACTGTATAATTCCATTTATCTGAAATTTCAGAAAAGACTTATTTAATCTATAGTGATGCAAAGTAGATCAGTTGTCTCCAGGTTCTGGTGGCTGCAAAGGGGCTCAATAGAACTTTGGGGATGATAGGAACCTTTTACAACCTAACTCTGGTATGGTTACCTAGCCATCCATTTGCCAAAATTCACCAATCTATGCATTTAAAATGGATGAGTACATAAAGCATAAAGTTTGATTAAACACACACACACACACACACACACACACACGTACATCTATATCACAATATAATAAGCATGGTATATTTGTTTTAAAGTCTTAAAATCAAGATTAAAATTACTACATATACAATGATTTACTTTAATTGTCTCTTTCTCAATATTAGATGAGTGGCTTAGTATCATTTTTTACATAATGAGAGTGGTTTAAATACTAGAGACTTGACCTTTTCTTATTTGTAAAGGTGTAAATTGCTCAATTTTGGAAGCTTATTAATCTGCAGGCCACTGGAGTACAGTTACAAATCTCATCTTTCCATATATCAAATGATATTCACATGATTTTAAAGATGCTAATATACATTAAAACATCCATTAAAATAAATTGTTTATGTCTATTTGGGACGAGTCATATTATATATATATTATATGGTGATTCTTTGCACTTGTATCAATATACTGTTTTGAATTAAGAGGGGCGATTCTCCCTACATGTTCTCAATCCTAGTTAATAGGATGAAATACCTGATTTAGTCATATTCTGGACACTTGTTGTATCAACTTTATGTTGGCAGGGTTATTCCATATTAAATGATGCCATAGATGAGTATGGTGACCTCAGAGTCTTTCTCTACACTCTCATGGCAGGTGGAAAATGCTGAGCCCAAGTCTATCTAACTGGGCATTGTTTAAGCCAGCTTATTTTCTTTCTTCTCTCACACAAGTTGTTAGGTGCTTGGAAGTTATTGGTACTGGTTAGCATTAAGATTTAAGTTTGAGAAATGGTAGAAGTCCATTAGCTAGTATCTAAATTATTTTTTCTAGTTCAGATTACTGAAGAGACAATACTAGAAATAAGAGGCACTGGCTATTAGTGAAAAGTTCTTTATTTCCTACTTTCTATTACTTCTTTGGGGATACAAAAACATTTCTACTTAATAGTGGTTTAAGTTCTGAAAGATTATTCACAGGTTCTAAATTACTAAAGAAGAGTTTAAACATTTTGTCCCTAGTTATTTTTAAATGACGTACAAGTCATTTCTTGAATGATCTGTACTTTGCCTTTCATGATGGTTCCTATCATGGGGTGTTTTATCCTGTTTATCTCATGTAACATTCATCATTCTCTGAAAACACCTGGATTTCTTCTGTCGTCTCTCATATCCTCACCATCTTTGCACATATTGAGAGGGATGAGGTTCATGGCGTCTGTACAGCAATACATTCTCAATATTTCCATAGGAAATAGGGCAGAGATAGATAGACTAGTCTACTAGTCTTCAAACTGGGGTATTCATCTCGTTCTGTGCAAAATTTAGAGATGTCTCTCAAGAAATAAAAAAGAATCTTGGGGCATTAAAGTAAGCATTGGTTTTGAAAAAAAAAAATTAATGAATCTAATGGTGGCTGATAACCATGTTCCAAATCAGGTATTTTTACTTCATCCTTTCCTACAAAATCAAAAGAGGAACTGATCGAACTATCCACTAACAGAATACAAATAAAATTTGATGAAAGATATCTCAGTGATACTTGACATATAAATCAGTAGTTCAGAGAGTTTAGCTGCAAAACTCTTTCCAGATCTGTCCACTTATTTATACAAACAAGATTTTTCAGATCTTACATTTGAAGGTAAAAACTAGGGAGGAATAGAGTAGCCACTGAATGACTCTTTCACATTCTAGCAATTAATGGTATTAATTGATGGCACATTATTTAACTATAAAAGAAAGGACCAGCTACCTTAAATGAATTTTCAGTAACATTTTATTGTTCTTATTTTACAATTATCATTAATAGGTAATATAATTGCTTTTACCATGTACTAGTCATTGCTGTAATTGTAACTTGACCTCCAAAGAAATTTTTATAAATCTTAGGGCCTTATGGTCATGGGAAATTGGAAAATTTAAAGCAAATAAATTTAAATTAATATACTTTATATTCAGAGAATTAACAAATAATATGTATTATGTAAATAATGCCTCCAGGGATTAGACAACACAGTGTCCTGATAGGGTGATCAATGAAAAACGTCGAAGAGTAAAAATATACCTCATTAATATTACATTAAATCTGTGAAGGAATTGGAATGGAAATACGAGTTAAAGGAGAAGAAATAATGTCAAATTTCTGACCACTGAGAGAAACCTTGCATGTATGTTTAAAAATGTTTGATGGTGGGTGTCAATTCTCTGATGGTGGTATTGTGGTTGGTTGTGGTTTATAGGGGCGATTGGACACATTCTTTGCAGTTCTAAAGAAATTACATTTTTGCAACTTTTTTTTTTTTTTAACCTGTTACGGAGGAGCTGGCTCCTTCAGCCCCTGCATCAGGAAATAATCACTTCTTTTTTAAAAAAATTTTTTTCTAACGTTTATTTATTTTTGAGACAGAGAGAGACAGAGCATGAACAGGGGAGGGGCAGAGAGAGAGGGAGACACAGAATCCGAAACAGGCTCCAGGCTCTGAGCTGTCAGCCCAGAGCCCGACGCGGGGCTCAAACTCACAGACCGAGAGATCGTGACCTGAGCCGAAGTCGGACGCTTAGCCGACTGAGCCACCCAGGCGCCCCATTAATCACTTCTTTTTAACACTGTGGCAGGTGCTGTGGGTCAAGTGGAAGCCTGGTCTGGGTGAGTGTAGTGTGGGGTTTCCCAAGAAGCTGGAAGGTGCAGTATGAGCCCGCAGGATGAGTTATACAGTTTCTGGTGGGGGAGGGGGGATGGAGTAAGTGTGGTAGAAATTGGTTTTGAAAAATATTTTTGCCTTGAGGTTTTCCTAGCAGCTTATATTCTAATCATAGGGAAATTTTGTTTTTTTTTTTGAATAAAATTATTGTTTTAATAAAACTTGTCTGCTTTGGAAATCACATTGCCTTTTTAAATTCAGCTTGAAAAGCTATTTAAAGACTGAAAATTACTGAATTGTGTTATTTTGTTTACATCTGGAATGAATACTTAATTTCATTTGCTTATTACTTAATTTTGTTATACTATTCCTTAATTCTTCGTAAGTGAAGTTTTCATTAGATATTGTTTTAAAATACTACAAGAATTAATTGATTTGCATTATATCAAACATTTGTGTCAGACAGCGCCCTCACTTGTAACAATTTATTTTTCTGTATTCTAAGCATTCCCACGTGGTTAACGCCATCTGTCGTAACTACCAAGATGCTACCGGCTGCTTCTTTCTCAGTCTTTATTTACAATCCAAAATGAACGTTTGTAAATGTGTAAAATTTATCAACAGAAACAGGAAACTCTAAGCAGGTTGTACATAAAGAGAAATTTCTTTCTCTGTCTTACTCTGTTATGCGCAATTGGCCTATTGTGTGGTATTTTGTAGCTTAGGGAGCTCAGTGGATAGGTCCTTTTGCAATTCAGCAATAAAATGATAATGAAACTCATCATAATAACCCTCAACTATTAGGTTGTTGATTCAACAAAGAAAAAATATATTTTGCTAGGTATAGACTTAATGTCAAAGATATTTACTTGAATCCTAATGTTTGGGAATTTAATTATCTATAAAATATGTACAGCTACTATTAATCAGAATACCTGATTAAACAGAACACTGATTAGCCACCCTTTGATCCTATCTGTGGAAGAAAATGAGGCACAAATGGGTAAGTTAAAAGACAAAAAGATAGATTCGTTTCATGTATCTGTGAGTCCGCAGATCTGGACCTTATGACGAGAGCACTCAATGATCAGTGACATACACGTATACATGTGCTTGTTTATGATAGCACCTATCATTCCATCTACATAGCAAATGTACGTTCTATTTGCAGTCATTTCCATATTTCTCAGGTCATCAGCTGGGATTCATGTTCTGCCTCTGCATACCATTCATTACTTTCCTCCTTTGGCTGAAACTCCTCCTCTGCCTGCTTCAAAGCAGGGGAAGAAGACAGCTAGTGGGGGAGTCTGAGAAAATAGATCCTTCAGCTGGCTTTGCCAACAACTTGTTCTAGTGCCTTCAGCAAGTGACTTTACTTACACTTTTGTTCAATATCCTTTTATGAAAAGAGTGTTGAACTAGACCACCATGTGCTTTAAAATACTGCTTTAAAACAACTGGACTAGGTTTTTTCCAAGGTTTCTTCATTCTCAACTATCATGATTTAGGACAACATGCAGATCAGTTATTAAAGACTTGGAAAGTGGTTGAAGTTAATGATGAAAATTGAATTTTACATCACCTGTAGATGTCTTTTACTTGTCTTTTACTTGACAATACTTCTCAGAACACATAATTGAGTTACTTGGTCTCTGTTATCACTAGTTCTGGACTCAACTGTGTTATGCCAAATGCTCTTTTTTATGGGTTAAAATGACATCATTTTCTATGTATTATTGAATGATACATTCTATTTTCTCATATGTTAAGGAGGGGACTGGATTAGGTGGACTTGAAAGCTTTGTCAAAGACTAATTAATATTCAGTGCTTCTCTGCGTCCACATAAAGTTGGCCAAGTTTATATTAGATTGATTGACCCAATTAAAATGAATTTTAATTAACTCCATATTTAAATACAATTCAGCTACAATTAATTCTAGTAAGAACTTTACTCTTCCTATGACCAGTAATTTACCCAATCATGTACATGCTTTCTTCTTTTACCACTACTGTCTCTTTACTACATCTATTTTATTGCACTAGACTAAGTAAACTTCAGCTATTTCATTCATCTTCACACTCTAGACTGCCTTTTCATTGATACAACCTACTTGCTCCTGCAAGGCTATTCTTTTTAAAGCAGTCCAACTCTAAAATCTCAGAGGCCTTCTATATTACCATTGTGGCTGATTGCAAAAGTGACCACAATTCTTCCTTTCTGTGTGTTCATGTGTCTTGTAATATGACTTTGCAACAATTTTCAGAAAGAGGTTAGAGTCTACATCTTGACCCCTTGATTCTGTGCTGGTCTTGCAACATACTTGTTTATAGAATGTAGCAGGTGTAATGTGCCAGTTCCAAGTGTAGGCTTCCAACTGTCTTGTTTGCTTCAGCTCCCTCTTGGAACTCTGTCACCTCCATATTATCACACTTAGATTAGCTTGATGGGTAAGGAGATATATGTGGCTCAGTTGCCCTCATTTCTTCAATCGACAGGCACACAATACATGTGAATGAGGCCATCCTAGCCTACGGAGACCCCAGCCTACCTGCTAGCTAGCACATCACAGATGCATGAGTGAGTCAATCCATGGTCAGATGATACTGTTCACTTTATCGCATTCACAAGCAACTACAAATGGCTGTTATTTTAAGCCAATAAATGTAAAGTAACTTGTTATGCAGCAGCAGCTAAAACTCACTTCCACTGCCCTATTTTGTGCACTAAACAACTTGTGCCTGAACTAAAAATAAAAATATTCTGTTGTTAACTCTATCTTCAGTCTTCATATTCTCCATTGCGTTGTCTCTCCGCACTCATCAAAATACCACATCTATATGCACGGCTATAGAAGTGGTAAAGGTTTGCCGTGAAATACATGGGACCTGATCATTGTAAGGGAATCCTGTTTCACATCCTCCATTTCCATGGGTGCTCTGTCCTAAAACTGACCTGCATGAGAATGCTCCTGCATGAGAATGACCTGCATGAGAATCAAGGCATCATGCTGGTTCTTCTTTGCCATGTCCTCTTCCCAAGATGCCAGGTTAGCGATAGTTTTGGGAAAACATTATAAAGAGTAGCTATATATTTTTTCAAAATATTTTAAAGTAATATAGGAGCAAATATGTTTGAGAACTACTGCATCATTGCCAAATGCACCTCTTAGCTTGCAAATCTGGTCACTTGCTGCTCTAGTTTAAAATACACCAATAGCTTCTCATCATTCATAGAATAAAATCCCAAATCCTTGGACTGGTTCTCAAGACACTTCAAGATCTAGGTCAACCTAATTTTCTGGTTTTATTTCCCCTAAGGAACATTGTCTTGGTTACTCTACACCACTGATAAGTCTCTGGGGAGACTTATAGCTCTGTCTGTCCTCTTGCCTTTGCCTTGAAAGCCTCCTCCTTAAAGTATCCTTCTCGGAGGATCCAAAGCCCACTATTCCTTGCCATTGTTAGAGGCCCTGCTCAAACACTTGCTCTTCCATGAATCCTTCTCTGAATAACCCATCTCCATCACCAACCAGGTACAAATCATTTCACCTCTCTTAATACTTCAGACTACTTTATTTCTATCTATCTTTAATTTTTCCCCTGGTATTATCCTTGTTTATATATTTATATCCCCTGATAACCTGTGATCTCGTTCAGAAAACACTTATACTCATCTTTGTATCCCTTTAGTGCCTTCAAGGAAGGCTTACGTTAAATATTTGTTGAATGAATAAATCAGTGAACAAGTGAGGAAAAGAAAAACTTTACCTTTCTAACTTTTTGAGAAAAAGAAACAAAGAGCTGGAGAATTGTTAAGAAGTAGAATGGAGGAAATCTTAAGCCATCTGTGTTTGCAAATTAGCCTTATCCAAAGGTGCCTCCTATAGTGTCTACCACTGGAGTGAGGCTCCTAGCCTTCCAGAGACAGGGGGATAGGGACACTATTTTCCTTGATGATCATATTTCAAAGGGATACCTCTAGGTCCTTGAGAAAGATAGTCCTGGATTGTAAAACTGACATGAGCTTTAAAAACTTCTATATCTCAAAAGGGCAGAATTGACAAGTACTAGTTTTCCAACATAAATGCTCTAAAGAAAGAGAGGTCAGGGACCTAGAAGGAGGAAGAACCCTCTCTGAAGTTTGGTCAAGCTGAGGGAAAACTTAAGATCACCTTGGTTGGTATGAAACTATTTTGAAGTGTGATGTCATATGAAGTTATTTAACAGGATTTTGAGCTAGTTTTTATATTAATCCTCTTTGGGAAAGTCTAACAATTTTAAATGTCATCTAATCTTCCTGTTCTTCCAATGTAGAAATTCCTTCCCGGTTGACTCTGAGTCAGTCATTCACAAAATTCTTTATTAGTTCTACTCACAATTAAAATCAACATTTCACAAAGCAGTTATATTCTATCGTTCTATCTATATTCTATCTATCTATTCTATCACACAGTTCTAATTTTAAAAATTCAGTATTTTTATTTATAATACAAATGCTTCTGAATATAACCTTGTAGGTTGACTATTCCATGGGAAATTATACAAAAAGAATGCAATCCAGGACTTCTATTTTCAGAATAAAATTTAATATATTACCAGTTACTAGTTTTCTTAATTTGGGAGTGTATGTAAAGCTTATTTTTGTCAGAAAATAATCTGATGATATGCCTTTTAGCGGCATATGAAGAAACTGTGGATACAAACTTTTATAATGCTTTAAATATTTGATTAATTCTTTTCTTCCCCCTAGGCTTTGGATAATACATGAAACCCTGACAATTAGCAGAGAAGTATCAAAATACTCGGTAGAGATATTGAGTCATCATTGTCGTCTACAAAGCACTTTGCTGGGGTTTCTTACACTTTCCCATAAATTTACTCAAATATATTTTAGGCAAAAAGCAAAGGCATCCAGAGAGATGGGTGAGGCTATCAAATATATTGTTGTTTTAATGTGCCTGAAGCCTCTGTTTTAAATGCAGTTAAATCTGCCTGCCTGTAAGTCATGTTTCTCCTCACCTCTTCTGCCTTCTTGCAAAGATTTGGTAATGGCTATAAATATTAAGGTGTCCCCTGCTCCTTCATCTGTCATTAGTTGGAGTCCCTAAGGCCAGATACCCACAGACTCATGCCTGCTTCCTTCCTTGACTTCTTTGACTACAGCAGGCAGCACACAGAAGCCCAATGCCATACACTTTAATGCAGAATGAGGTTCTATGGCCAACATGTACCGTGAAAACCTCTAAGAGGAAATTGATCTTGGAAAATTCCCTAAACCTCCCAGATTTGAAGGATCTTTCCATTTCTTTATTCAAGCACCAGATACATCAATTTACTTATGTTTGTACCTCATAATTTGCGAGAAAATATTTTAGATATATGAATCATATTCTCAGCATACAGGACTGAGATAACTGAAGGAATATTAGAATTACGTTTTCCATCTCAGTACCTCTCAGGAACAATTAGGAGGATGGTAAGTATCCACATTCATTAAATTATAATTTTCTCTAAGTCTCTCTTTCAGCCACTCCCCAAGGCTTGGAGACCTCTCTCTCTCTCTCTTTTCCCTCTCTCTCTCTCTCTCTCTCTCAAACACACACACACACACACACACAGTCACACACAGTGTCACTGTAATTCAATTCTTCTAGGCTATGGAACTGAACCCAAGATAAATCCCTGTCCTTGTATTAAACTATGCTGGAACTAAGCAAAATTAATTTAGTTGCTTGCTCCAGGAAATACCTGCTTCTAGAAGATAAGAGTATGAACCAACTAAATGGATTACTTATCAAAGCTAACTGTTTCTTGATCAAGACTTGCTTTAAGACCCTTGATTCTATGGCCCCACCAATAAAGTTATGATGTCTTAAATGCTACCAAATTCTGACTAATTTCTAGTTGAGAAATATCCCCTTAAAATCATGCAGTTCAGTCCCCTAAAACTCTACAAACACCTTGCCTTAATTTCCCATTTTGAGACTATTAAGACTTGGCCAAGGTTGTGTTCTTCCTCATTGTGGTAAATCTAATAAATCTAACTTTGATCAACAAGTTTTCCTGGCCTTTTTGAAGAGTCAACAATTGAGAACCAAATATCCATGTGATGTGTCTCTACCACATCAGTATATATGAAATTCCATCCTTTCTCATTTCCCAACTATATGGACCTAAGCATGTGGAGTACCTTCTGTTCACTGTCAGCTCTCATATGAATTGGCTACTGATTTTTTTCAATACCAATTTTGGCTGAAACCTGGCCTGAGCACCAAAACATGTGATGAAGCCCTAGTTACCGATCTTCTCCACTCCTTCACACTTTCTTCTGAAGAGTCTAGTCCTGTTCCATGATGCTGTTATCCAGTATACTTCAATGACGCGCAATTTCTTAGAAATTCCAGTTACAGGGCTCTGTCAGACCAGATCCAGGAATATATGTCCACTTGTCATGCTTCTCCAGCATGACTGTACAGACAGTTCTTTTAACCCCCAAACCACTGTTATTTTCCCTCTGCCAATATCTTAACTATTAAAGACCCAATTTTTACCACTATCACTAAATGGGTGGTATAAACAGAATTCATTTATATTAGAGTTAGTGTAAGTATACATTAAAAGGATGTTTGAATCAATTACCTAACACTTACTAGTTTTGTAAAATTTAGGACTACAGAACTTCCCCAAGCCTCAGGTTCCTCAATTATATATTGTAAAATATATTAAATTAGCATTCTGTATGTGGATGTGTTTTACGAATATAAAGTATCAAAGATGTGCTATTTAGTTAGTAGTCTCTGAGTGGGCTAGAATGTTTTGTTTACTACAGAAGCAAAACAAGATTAATGGCCTTGTGAATTTGGATTAATAAACTACCTTGTTAACTTGAGCTACATTCTTTGTTGCAGACAGAATATAGCTCATGCAACAATCTACAGCAACAATTTGAGTGGTCAAGAACCATTTATTCAAATTTTTCCATCATCTAGGACCCCAGTGCCTTACTCTCCTGGCCCTTGCTACTGACATTTTGGCCACTGCAGTTCTCATTAGCATCAGAGTGTGAGTATAAGGGAGGGACGTGAGTGGAGATAAAACCTCATTCTGTATGTGACTTCTTGTTAGCAACCCTGTAAAATATTTGCTGGGGAGCACACTTTACTTTTGCAGTTATCCTTTCCTCATGTAAGGAAGGGCTAAGAAAGGCATAGGCTATAAATATTTAACTTTATGGCTGTGTACTATGACATCAAATGGCTTCAGAGGGATAGCTATGCCAAAATGTATTATAACTAACGTCAGTAATTTCTGCCAGTTGGGCTACAATTTTAACTGTTAAATCTATGCCATTTATATGTATATAAGATGACATATATTTATATATTCTATATAAGCATAAGTATGTATATACTTCATACACATAGACTTCAAAGAGATGGCTATTTAGGGTTAATTTTCTAAGAGCATATGTTTGTTTTGTCTTCAGAGTAACATAAATACTAAGCAGTCACTGTGCTTTAGCGAGAGAGGGAGACAGAGAGGGAAAGAGATATGGAGGCTTACATTTTCCATTTCAGGCTGACCTGAACCTGACTTTCAAATTGAAATGGATAAAAGATGGAAAATGGAAAAGCCCTAGATATGGTAGGGGCTTTTTAAACAAAGTTTTTAAATTCTCCATCTTTAAGTGACTGAAAGAGGATTTCCAGTAAATAAGAGTTTGATTCAGCCATTAATATCAAATGAAGCACCTTGGGAGGTTTACATAGCTGGAGGCATTATTCAGAGCCAGAACTCCTCACTGTTCCCTCAGGGCACACATTGTTAGCAATCAGAGGCAGTTAACAAGCTCTATGCTGTGTTCTCCCCAGGTTGCAACTCGGGGAAACGTATGAGAAGCTCTTCAAGAAATGCTTGATTAGAATTCCTCACAGTAGTCCAGCTTGGAGGACACAAAGGGCAAATTCAGCTGTGACCAGGACTATATATAAGAAAAAGTTTAGTGATTAAAAAAAAAAAAATCACTCCTATGGCTAAAGCTAATCTCACAAAAACCCAACCACTTGCTAGTACACATCTAACATTCCTTTATTCATTTTGATTATTTATAAGAAAGGAATATGCTCACTGAAAAACAAACTTCCACATCATTTTATTTATTTTGAATATATAGTGTGTGGTTGTAACAATCAATTAATGCTTAATATTGCAATTTCATAAACAGTGCTTTAAAACTAGTAAGTTTTAGTATTTCAAGAGTGAAATAAAGGTATGCACATTTCTGGGTAATGCTGAGGGTCTCTGGCAGTCCTAGGAGGTCAGCACCTACTTCAAGGCCATGGCAGCTTGAGTGGAAGGGATTCTATACCTCCAGGATCGATCAGGAGTGAACCCATGCTCAGGCTGCCCTCATCTGCCCTTCCTGTTTCTGAGAAACTGTCAAGATCTTTGCACTATGTAATACTCCACAGGAAAAATCTGAGCCAAACTTTCAGAAATAAAGTAAGCAATTTAATTAAAGTACACCATTAAGAAAATAGACAAACCACAGACTGGAAAGACTCACACTACATTTATCTGACAAAGGATTTGTATGTAGTCTGTATAATGAACTCTTACAGATCAACATTAAAAAGGAAAACTAATCACCACCCCCAACTCTGGCATAGGCACCACTAGAATTGTGTGGATGGGTTTCTTTGTGTGTGTGCCTTTTTTCATTTTTCATTTGTGTAGATGTTTCTTAAAAGAGGGTATAGAAAAAACCAGCGGTCACATGAAAAAGGGTGTTAATTAATTAGGGAAAGCAAATTAAAATACACGAAAGTGGCTAAAATAAAAGACTGCCCATAGCAAGTGATGACGAAAATGGAATAGCTACAGCCCTGTACGCGGCTAGAAGGAGCATAAAGTGGCACACCATTTTTTGAAAACTGGAAATTTCTTGAAAATGGAACACATTTCTATAATAATTACACATCCACCTCTAGGTATTTACCCAAGAGAAATGAGAATGGTTTTCAAAGTCTTGTACAAGAAAGGATATGCAAGTCTTATTTATAGTAGCCAAAAAATTAAACACAACATGAATATCCATCAATCAGAAGATAACAAATTATGTCATATTCATACAATGAAATGATACTTAGCAATGAAAAGGAATGTATTAGTGATGCACATAGCAACATGGATGAATTTCTGTAACATTATGTTGAATAAAAAGAAATGGAACATGCATACATACACACTAACACATCTGTATCTCAAAAACATGTGAAGTCTGAAAGCAGGTGCCTCTGGAGGAGGTTAAATTTCCCAGAAAGGGGCATGAGTGAAATCTCTTGCCTACCGACCGGTATGGGGGTATATTTTTTCCCACATCACCATGCAAATTTCTGGGTGTCTTATAATTCAACTCATTTCTGACACTACTCAGAGATAACACCAGATCCCATGGGTTAAGGGCTCAAGCCCACAAGATCACCCTCCGCTTCATATGTCAGTTTCAAGTCCAAGTTGTTACTGTACTTCTGACCAACTGGCTATAAATCAGATGTCTGCATGCCTTGGGCTCCACTGATTGGCTAGCGCGGCTTACAGGTCTGAGGAAACCAGTTTACTCACCAGATTACCAGTTTATTATAAAGGATATTAAAGAATATGAAGCAATAGCTGGACAGAAGAGCAGCATAAGGAAAGGTATGTGGGAAGGAGAGGGAAGTTTCCCTGTCCTCTATGAGTGCATCACTCTCCACGTGTCCACCAATTCAGAAGCTCTCTGAACCTTTTCCTTTTGGGTTTTTATGAAAACTTATTTAATAATCATTGGCCACTGGCCATTGGTTCAACCAGCTCCTATCCCCTCCTTGGAGGTGGAAATGAGTTTCAAATCTCTAATTACAGGTTTAGCTACCCTGGTAACAAGCCTCCACCCTTCTGGACTTCCAAAAGTCACCGTTAACATTACAAAAGACACCTTCACAGCTCTCATCACTTAGGGAATTTTAAGGCTTATAGGAGCTCTGTGCCTGAAACGTGGGCAAAAACCAAATATATATTTTTTGTTATAAATCACAACATCACAGTGGCATTTCCTGTATCTTTGTGTGATTTATGCCTCTCACCATAATGTTATTTAATGGTCTTTACCATTCCTGAGCAGTTTATATTCAATTATAATGTTCTTTACCATTCCTGAGTAGTTTCTGAGACACTGAATTTTCAAATAATTTTAAAAAAGACTTACCTTCCCCATTCAAACTCTGTCACACCAAAAAAAAAAAAAAAACAAAAAAAAAACTGAAAAAAAACCATAACTTTTAGATTAAAAAAAAATCATGCTACTTTCAACATAACTATCATATCTGTTTCCCTCATTTATATTTGTATCCCCATTTTGTCATTTCAAAATTTAAGTATTAAATATATTTACAATGAAATCCATTTAAGTGTGGTAACCTTAGTTTGTAGTAACCACCACAAGCAAGATATAGATCGACGAGGGAGCATAAATAAGGCAAGCTGACTGGCCGCAAACACCCCACCCCCACCCCCAGGTGGGAGATAGGAGATATTCCTTGGGCCTCCTGGCTGCCCAAGAACAAAGGGGAAAAACAAAGAGTTAACTGATAGAGATCATAGTCACACAGGACCTGAATTTCCATCTATTTACAAATATCTTAGTAAATCACAAGAAAAAGGCAAGCTTATCAATAGCCTAATTTCCTTATAACCTGCAGCCCACTTGACAAATACTTGAGGCTGGGGGAGTAAAACGCTTCTCCAGGAACTCCTTACCGTCTTAAGGCTAATACTTTGCTAGAAGGAAAAACAGCTCTAGCTTGACAATAGCTAGGCCTCCAGTATCCTGGGAGTCTTCTTTAGCATATGAAAGTCTCATGGGAAACTTCCCCTGGACTTGACCTCACCCCCAATGCCATCGTATATAACCAGTCTCTCTTCATGGTCTTGGGGCAACTCTTTCTGCCCACGGGTCCTGTCCCCATGCTTTAATAAAACCACCTTTTTGCACCAAAGATGTCTTTAAGAATTCTTTCTTGGTCGTCAGCTCCGGACCCCACAAACCCCACTGTCACCCCAAAACCTCATCATAGATCACATCCCTCATTCTCAAAAGCGTTAAATAGAATAAGTGAGAATAGATATTGTTGCCTTGTTCCTTTTCTTAGGCAGAAAGCATTTAGTCTTTCACAGGTGAATATGATACTAGTTTAAGGCTTAAATAACCAGTCCTGAGTAAGGATGAGGTAGATTCTTCCTGCACCTGGTTGGTTGATGTTAAATTGTAGAGATTCTGATTCTGTTATTTTTTTTCTGAATAGTGTCCTAATGTTTTTGAGGCAATCAGTTTAATATTTCTTTTAGCCATTTATAAAGGAATTTTCTTTATTTAGAGCTTATAGATCCTAGCTGGTACGATGCATTTAATATATACAAATACACATAAATAATGTGGACTCTAGTAGAAAGCAACATAAGAATCATTAAAGAAAATAAACCTACAGTTTAACCAAGTGGTTATTTCTCAGAGAAAACATACTTTGGCTTGCCCTTTCTGTACTTGGTGTGTGTGTTTTTGCGTGCGTGTGTGCGTGCATGCTAAAAATATGGGTTTGGGAGAAAGGAGAAGACAATATTCTTTTGAGTGTTATGCAAATTCAATATTGGCAACAGATTTTTTTAAAAATATAATTTATTGTCAAGTTAGCTAACCTACAGTGTATAAAGTGTGCTCTTGGTTTTGGGGGTAGATTCCCGTGATTCATCGCTTACATACAGCACCCAGTTCTCATCCCAACAAGTACCCCCCTCAATGCCCACTACCCATTTTTCCCTCTCCCACACCTCCCCATTGGCAACAGAATTTTTAAAAACATCTTAACGGGGCACCTGGGTGGCTCAGTCAGGTAAGCATCCGACTTTGGCTCAGGTCAAGATCTCAAAGCTTGTGAGTTCAAACCCCACGTTGGGTTCTGTGCTGACAGCTCAGAGCCTGGAACCTGCTTCAGACGGATTCTGTCTCCATTTCTCTCTGGCCCTCCCCCTCTCATGCTCTGTCTCTCTCTCAAAAAAAATTAAATA
The DNA here is from genome assembly GCF_023721935.1 of Panthera uncia. Classification (NCBI taxonomy): domain Eukaryota; kingdom Metazoa; phylum Chordata; class Mammalia; order Carnivora; family Felidae; genus Panthera; species Panthera uncia. Next base: position 137,761,302 of record NC_064816.1, on the reverse strand, counting down.
AACACTTTAAAAAATTCAAAAAGCATCTTAATGTATACATATAAATATATACTGATGTCTACTAATTATATATAATTTGTTACATGTTCTATGTATGCAATATGTAAATTATAATGTGTGATATACATTTTAACGTATATAATTATAGTGTTTATAATGTACATAATTCATATATCAATACATACGAACTTTTAGAGTGTGTATATCCTAGTTAGATTACTACGATAAAAACACAAAAAGATGTAATGGAGTACATTCTTGATTTCAGCCATGTGTCTCCTCATTCTATATATATTGGAGGGACTGACACAAAGTGAAGACTCAGAACTGTGATGATGATTGAAGAGGTCCCAATAATAGAATAGGTGAGTGATATTTTGGGAAGCACAAGATTAAGCCATTCTGTTTGTGTTGCCTGGCTCTTGTTTTATAATCCCATTCACATGCTCTCTCATATGTAAATAACTAGATAAGCTCTTAAATAGATTTGAAGCAATTGTCACTCCAGGAATAAATGTGAGAGATGTAGAACAGGATAAAAAGGGATAAAGTGCCCAGCTTTATTAAAAAAGGAGACTGCAGAGATGTAAGAGCATGATCTTTGCAGTCGGGCCTGGTAATTTAGGACAAAAAATTTTTGTCTCTAATTTTATAACTTCTTCATGTTATATAATAACATTTTAAATACTTATCTCTTAAAGGTATGAAAATAAAATAAGATTACAGTGTTACCAAGTTTATATTTAATAAATGATGGCTCTATGATTCTAATAATAGGTAAGCTAACATCACAAGAAAACAATGAAATATATTCAGAGAAGTCAAAAATGACAGAAAGCAGACCATTTTGAAAGGGACAAAATGGAGTTTGTATCTAAATTAGGCTAGTTAGATGGAGGCCTTTGCTGAAAGCTCAAACTTACTATAAAGGATTTAAAGATTTCATTTATAAGAAGAATATCCATAACAATTTTACTATGTAGTTATACAAACAAAAACAGTAAGCATCCATGTTATTAGTTGGGAATTTGGCTATTCATTGCTTTATTAACATGTGTTTTACAATAATTATTTTTTAAAAATGAAGTATATGATAAATATATGTGAATAATGCTTAGCAAAATACCCCTGTTTATATGCATAAAACACATGTTAAAACCATTCATTTAGAGTCCAGTTCCAATGCGTTATTCCAAAGGCTCATGTCACCAGTCAGGTGTAAGCATAAGGTATGGAGGGAACTTATATCAATGCAACGGCATCAGGGAGAAGGGATGATCAGAAACCAGGGTGGAAACCTGCCTCTAGGAACAGATCTGGAATAAATTATCCAGATTCAGAAGCATAGCAAAAGAAGAGCAGAGCCAGGCAATTTAACACACAGGGATCTGTGATATGCAAAGTATGTAAGCAAGGTTTAGTTGGCAATCTGGGTGACAGTTGTTTGAGAGTTTTGTGACTGATAATTGTCTTACACGGATTTTCCCACCAGTATTTGCCAATGGAGAGTTGGAGATCAAGAGTGAATAGAAAGCAAATTTAAATCAGAATTCAAATCACAGAGAAGGAACAAGACAAAAGTTAGTGGCCATTCTGAGTTCCATCCAAAGAGGCTATGGTAGATGATAAAAAGGAAAGCCACAGGTACTTGAGGATGGTATTTTGGTATTTCTAGGAGGATCAGATGTCCTAAGAAATGTGGTTAAAGACAGACACATGATAACCTAAGTGGTTGGTTGAATATAGGAAGTGCTAAAACTCAGGAGTAGACACACTTAATCTTCTCTAGGCCAAAGTGTGGACCATTCTTATGGGAGTGGATCCTGTATTCATGGTTAAGTGTATGAACACTTAAAAAAATTTTTTAATGTTTATTTTTGAGACAGAGAGAGACAGCTACATATATACATATATAAACACACACACACACACATATATATATATATGTGTCTTTTACATGTATTTTAGTTTGTTACTTTTACAGAACACATCAAACAGATGGATATCAGCTGAGTAATTCAGGGCTAGGCTTCAAGGGTAGAAACTTTTTTACACTGATGAGGTGTATAGGATTTTTTTTAAGACTTTATAAAGGGCAACAGATAAGCTTTCATTCATCTGATGACAAAACAGGACAAGGAGTTGTATTTGGGTACTCTAACTTTGCATAAAGTATGTGATCAACTCCTTTCAGTGGGACCCAGCATTTAAAAGTGATTACAATCACAGCTGCTACAATGATGAAGGGGGCTCCATAAGAGTTCTTTTTCAGGTATATAGCATGTTGTGACATTTTGTGGAATAGGTTTTCACTTGCTTTTTCATCTTAAAAACTTAGACTACTCATCTATGTCCATTACACCATTGAAGATGTAGATTTATGTCTTAGGGCAATGTATATATTTTGTGGCAACAGGCTGGAGAGTGACAACAGGCTAGTACATACTTTTATGGAAATGGTAACACAGGAATGGATTGCAAAGCAATTCTCAATCATATGTAAAACATAATCTTGGTAAGCTTGCAAACAAGACAAAACTACAAATTCTACCATTACATATAAAAAATAGCAGATGATAGAAATTGTAGCTATATTTGATGGTTGCAATTTTTTTTAAAATCTAGACAAACATGAAAAACACCTTAACTTTGATTTTATCCACTTTTCCCATAAATTATAAGTGAAGGAATAGAGATGGTCAAGAATAATATGTCTCAGTGGAGATTAAAGGAAAAAAAAACAACTCTTGCATAAATAATAATATTCAGATAATTTTACTGAAAGTGACTATTTAAATCCCAGTCTGAACTGTGCAGTTTTGAAAAATAACACACAGTCAGTATGTATTATGAGTTATCTGTCTATTTAGTTTAGATGGGTTTCTGTAGCCTATATATAGAAGAAATGAAATGGTTATACGCAAAAATTCTAGTGTGGGAGAGCTAGAAGTTCCTGATAGTGGGAAGGAGGCCATGAGTTCTATCTACTATGCGTTTATATCCTGGATGGAGTGAACCCTGAAGCACTCTTCTGTTATAAAAGCAAATTTGTATGAAATTCATCCATTGCCTCAACAGCCATCTGCCAGCCACAGCATTAACAAAGTAGTAATAATAGCTGACAATTATTAAATACTTGTAATGTTTCAGGCATTGTTCTTTGACATAGCACTTTACATATGTTATTTAACATTCACAGTAGCCTCGAGCTGGATACTATTTTTTAAACTTATCTTTTCATTGTGGTAAAAACCATATAATGTAAAATTTACCATCGAACCATTTTAGTTGTGTTAATTATATTCATAATGTTGGCCAGCCAATCTCCAAAAGTTTCTCAACTAGCCAAACTGAAATTCTATACCTATGAAACAGTAAATTTCTCCCTCCCTCAGGCCCTGGCAAACACCATTCTTCTTCCTGTTTCTATGCATTTGGCTTCTCTAGATACCTCATATGGGAGGAATCATACAATATTTGTTTTTTTTGTGGCTGACTTCTTTCATTTAGCATAATATCTTCAAGATTCATCCATGTTGTAACATGTTTCTGAATTTCTCTTTTAAGGCTGAGTAATATTGCACTGTGTGTGTAAACACACACACACACACACACACACACAAACACACACACACACACACACACACTACATTTTGTTCATTCATTAGTTGATAAAACACCCCAGTTGCTTCCACCTCTGAACAGTGCTGTAATAAATATAGGTGAGCAAATATCTCTTCAAGATTCTGCTTTCAATTCTTTTGGATATATACCCAGAAATGGATTTGCTAGATCATATGGTAATTCTATTTAAAAATTTTTTTTACGAGCTGCCATACTATTTTCCATAGTGGCTGCACCATTTTACATTTCCACTAGCGATGCACAGGGTTTCCATTTCACCACATCCTCATCAACACTTTTTATTTTCATTTATTTAATTTTTAGTAATAGCCATCCTAATTGATGGGAGGCAGTAAGTCACTGTGGTTTTGATTTGCATTTCCTGGTACCATTTTTAATCCCGTTTTTCAGAGGTTAGAAACTAAGCTACAGAGAGCTTATGTGACTTCTAAAAAGCCACATGGGGTAAAGTGGATCTTAAAATCCACATTCTTTACCTCCTGCACTTGAGTTTTGACTTCTACTCTGCAGCCAACAATTACAGGAATAACGAAAAAAGGAAAACTTCTGTGCAAGAATAAATCAGAACAGATTTGTTGATGTGCACACTGTTCTGGGAATATGAAGGAAGAGAACATTGGAGAGACAGAGTTCACCTTAACTGATACTAGAACTCTCCCAGGACAGGAATGTCCATTTTGTCAGACTGCAGTAGTCACCCTGTGTGAATAAAAAGTTTTAATGAGTGATTCCACATTTAGCACATTACCAATTTCATATTATAAACTAGAGGAAATTTACACAGGTGTGAGTAGGGAAAATGTTTCTCTTCTGATCTAGTTTTTATCTATGCAAGATCACCATTGCAAAATATTGTCTTCTAGAGAACCATAAACCTAGAAGACACCATTTTGCAATGGTGATCGTTATAAAACAAAAATGTGATCATGCCACTGCTGTTTTTAAGTCCTTCAGTGTCCTCCTTATTGTTGACATGGTAAAATCCAAGCTCTTTCATAAGGTACACAAATTTATTATAACTGAAGCAAGTCTAAATAAATAAATAAATATTAAAACATAAATATACTATTCATATAACATATTTTACATGCATTATATATTTAATAAATAAATGCATAATTAATAAATTATATGTGTATATACACATATATACATATATTTCAGATTTTATTTTACATTTGTAGTTTTTCACTTTGGCCCTTTTTCTTGATCAAGACATATGTGTGTGAAATGGCAGATTGACGACAGGCTATAATGTGTAAGGAATCACGAATGAAGGCCAGAGGCAACTGCTGCTGGTAATACCACCTAAAAAGTATACAGACTATACAAAGCCTTGCTGTGCATCTCAATTTAGGCTGGCCATATTTCAATAGCTCAGTAGTCGTGAATGGCTAGTGTCTACCAACTAAGCAACATACTACATTTCTAGTCATATAGGTTCTGCCCAGAGAATTGGGGATAGTTTTTGTTTCTCTATTCCTTACCTAAACAATGTATTTTTAAGCCTGAAAATATCAATAATGTTTTAAAGCTAAAACAATGGAAGTCATCAATATGTATCAGGCATTCTGGTTTTCGGAATCTTACCTACCTATATAAAACGTCTAAATGTAAATCTCCAAGGCCATGTCTTGTTTGGCTAACTTGGAGTATATGGAACTGCCAGTGTTTAGTCAGATTTTA